>NC_133784.1:24095471-24189220 GCF_003597395.2 Chelonoidis abingdonii | reverse complement strand
CATATATATACCTGCCCCTGGAAATTTCCACTACCTGCGTCTGACGAAGTGGGTATTCACCCACGAAAGCTCACGCTCCAAAACGTCTGTTAGTCTACAAGGTGCCACAGGATTCTCTGCTGCTTTTACAGATCCAGACTAACACGGCTACCCCTCTGATACTCTCTTCACAATTAAATTTGGCAACCAGTCTCCTCAAAGGTGGGAAATATTTTCCCAAATAAATTCCAATGACGGAAAGTTTGATTGAAATTTTTCTCTTCCTTTTACTTTCTAAGTTTTTTGAAGCTTTAATAGGAAAGGTCACTATTCCAGAATAAGGAAAGGTCACTATTGCAGAATAAGGAGCAAGTCCTCTTTAAAAGAAGTGTTTAAAAATACATTCCAACTAATTCACATTTTGCATCGTTTTAATATTGGAGGCATGTCACTACTGCAATTGGAGTCAAACTGTTTTCTGTACGTGACTGAACTTGATGAGGAATCATGGCAAGGGGGACCTTGTCCTGATAATACCAAGCAGTGAACCACTGTCCTGTTTTCATGCCCCCATCTAATCCATACAAAAATACTTTTTGAGGTTCCATGTTAAATGAATATCTGATATGCAAGACCGCTTTTTATTCAATAAAACAAGAAATCACACTTGATTTTGAACAAAATTTTGAATGCACCTAACTTTGAGTCTGACCCAGTAATAGGCTTTGATAAGACACTTCGGCCTTGCATTCAGTTCATTAATTTACTTGTCATTCTCATTTTGTTTCCCCTTGTGGTGATTTAAGTGTAAAATCGTCATTGATGGCAATGCACTGTAACCTGGTGGATAGTGTCTTTGCATTCTACAGCCAAGAGTAAGTTCAAATCCTGTTTGTTTTATTGGTATCAAAGATTTTGACCAATGTAGTCTAAGATTCTTACTACTTAAGCAAAAAAGTCATTTAAACATTTTACATGTAGAAAAAACTTCAATCATAGAACATTATTGATCAAGAGGCCAAATTCCATCCTGGACAATACTGATTTTTATTGGAGTTCCATAAAGTTTAAGTGAGGAGAGAATTTTGCCTTACTTTGTCCCCGGTTTCCCCAGTTCAGTGTTCCTGGACAGTTGGAAGATGAGTTAGCCCTGATTCTTAATAGCTAGCTCTTTTAATGAGACATCTTAACCACATACCACATCATAAAGTTGAAAAGCTGGAAGTTTTTCAGCAACTTCTGGAGTTGTAATATAGCCTCAGCCACTAACTGGTGGTATCAGCAAATAGCCTGTCAGTTTTCCCAGTTATTTACAAATGAGCTTTTTACTTTAAGGATCAGCCTGTAACATCTCTGTATCTCTTAGAAAATGTAAATTGCTCTGTAAGGACAGATTTTCAAGTATTCAAGATCCTCAATTCTACGTAAGTTTTTACACCACCCTCCTCATCACCATAATATCCAAGCACCTCCCCAAAGTGCATTAAGGTCACATTTGGTTCAGTTGGGGTTAAACTTTCAAAAGAGCTCAGCTCCCTTTTAGACACCTAAATTAAGTGTTCAGGCTTTTAAAGTGAGGTGCTGACCACTTTTGGAAATCTGGCTTCCTCGTCTTAAGAATTCTTTTTTTTTTTTTTTTTTGAGATCAAGAAGACAATATAGTATTAGTCAAAGTAACATTATATTCCGTGAAATTATCCAGGCAAATACTTGTACTGTTGAATAAAAACAGAACCAAAACTGCATGGTCATTATCCCACCAATATTAATGAACACTTTCACGAGGCCAAAAAAATACTGAAAGTTTATGGAGTGCTTTTAATAACTTAAATGCTAGTGCCAAGGAAATCACCAAATGTGATATATAAAAGGGTAGATTGCACTGATGACTGAAGAGTGACATATTTACTAAATCTTCAGAATAACTGAACTGTAAATTAAAAGATAATGCTGCACTGGTCAGTTAACTTATTGCTGTCATTTGTTTTCATGGTTATCTATCAATTCCCCCTTTCTTACTCTGTCCTCACCCCTAGACAATGGTGCAGAGCTGCCTGTTTTCTCCTGTTAGCATCAGAGTTTAACAAAAAGTGTCAATGTTTGAACAAAACAAATCCTTGTTTACATTAGCTGTAGCTTGAATGAGGTCCTGTTATTAATGCTGAATACTATTTATTTCCTTAAACATAATTCAAAATGAAGCTGTCTCTTAACTAGGAAGAGTGTCTTACAGCAGAAGTAAACAACAGTTGGCATTGTTCTAGTGCTTTTTTTTAAAAAAAAATCAAAGGACTTAAAGCACCCTACATGTAATAAGCCTGGCAGTGCCTTAGACTGTGGGGGATGGAAGAACATGAGAAGGAACAGTACGTAAGCCAGGGTAACGGTCCTTAAAAGAAGAGGTGGATATCCAGTCTTCCTGTATCTATGAGCTGAGTTTTGAGGAGTGGAGGAGTCACCTATCTATCGTCTTCCCTCATATAAATTTGCTACATGACAGCACGGGCAGGTGCCATATTCCACCTATGTGTCTTGCTATCAAGTCTTAGACCCACACGTGGCTGACATGATATTTATGTTATCCCACAAGTATCTGTCCATAGTACCTTTTATAGTAAAAGTTCAAAGCCCTTTATTTACTCTGCGTGGTAGCAGTGCCAAGGAGCCCTAGTCACAAGCACAAAGCTAGCTCACTACTAGCTCCATTTACAGTAAATAAATCAAGCCCCTCAGTTCAGATATCTTTCCAAAACTTGCACAGGGCCACAGTAGATGACCCAGAACTAGAACTTGGGAGGTGATTCCCAGACCCCTGTTCAACTTTAGGTCACGTATTACATCACCACTTCTAATATGGAAACACTGAATCACAGAGCTGAAGTAATGAAGTGCATCTAAATGGCAGGAAATGTAGCCTGCAGCCTCCCTAGTTACTGCCCTGCCTCTCAATGCGGCTAGTGTTGCCCCCAGGTGTCCCTATGGTGGGGAAAGAACAGTGCCCCTCCATTCTCCCCATATTAGCTTGAACTGTGAGGCTGTTGCTCCCTTCTTATGGCAGATCCACGTGCACCCACCTTTCTCCCACGACCTTGTCCAGTCCCAAGGCCCTAATTTCCAGGCCAAGCCGCTGCCACTGAGCAGCCAGGTGGGTCCCCCTTTTCCTCGCCCAACAGGTCCTTGTTCTCTCCCCTCTTCTGCCCCTACAGAGGCAGCGCCTAACTGCATCGCACCTCCGGCTTCTGCCCCAGTTCTCCCCTTCCCGCCCCCCTTCCACCTGCCTCTATCCCTTCCTCATCCCTCCTCCCCGCCAGCCTCTTCGCCCCTGCCACTCCTCCTCCTCCCCCCAGCCCCTCCGTCCCTGCCACTCCTCTCTCCCCGCAGCCAGCGCTGCGCCACTTGCTCTCTCCTCCGCGCAGCGCGTAGGCACCAGCAGGAGAAGACAGGAAATCGCGCATGCGCCTTAGCGGAGGAAGGACTTGTGGGAGATGGTGCGCATGCGCCTCTGCCTTGTGTACGGAGGGGGGCACTGCTGGGCGTAGTCTCACAGTGCGCCTGCGCGGTGCTTGAGGTGCTTATATAGGTAGCAGCGTCCCGAGGACACGGCTGAGAAGCTGGAGAAGTGGATCGGCAGTGGGCGAGGTGGGGTCACGCTCAGCGCCGGTCAGGCAGGGTCCTCGCGGGGCCTGGGACTGGGGACGCTGCACCGCCCCGGCGAGCGGGCGGGGACGTGGGGGCGCCGGGGACCCCTCCGGGCGCAGCTTGGCAAGGCAGCCTGAGGTGCCCCTGCGGAGCTCAGCTGCCTGCCGCTTTCCGCTGGCCCAGGGGCCTCTCCTCCGTGCGCCCCCCTTCCCCAGCGCGCGCCCTGCGGTCCTGGGCTCCTTCCAGCCTGGTGTGGCGGGGACGCGGTCAAGCTGAAATCGTATCAGTTAAAAATAGTCAGGGGTTACAACTCCCCTCGGGGCGACTGTAGAATCGCATTTCCGTGTTGGTTTTGCGTTGTGCTCCCTCCCCTTGGAGCCCAGGGAAGCTAACCCAAAGTAAACCCGGGGCGGGGGGTATTTTAAGTGTTGTCTTATTACAGTAATCTTAGTCAGTTAAGAAACCCAGCAGTTCCGTGAATAGGCTGCTGATGTCCATTTAAATGTGCCAGGGCTCTCCCTGCACTTCCTTTTGGAAGACTGTTGCACAACCCCCTTATGTCTCCCTGTTAAGAAGATTTTTCTAATACTCTACCTGGTTCTTTGCTTAAGTCATCCCATTATTAGTAGTAAATACCACACTGTACTGCTTTCCATCTGCTGTAACCTAATTGTATTGTGTATCGTTCAACTCTGAAGTAGTCTGGAATACGGTTTTATATGTAAGAAATGATCTAACACTTGCATTTAACATTATCATTTCTGTATCTTGCTACAGGATCAAAAAACCCGAAAATGGAAACTGTTGTTCGCCGCTGCCCCTTCCTGTCACGGGTGTCCCAGGCTTTTCTGCAGAAGGCTGGCAAGTCTCTGCTCTTTTATGCTCAGAGCTGCCCTAAAATGATGGAAGTTGGGACCAAGCCTGCTTCCCGTGCCCTGGGTACTTCAGTTGTTCACTGTCAACAAGCTGAAGAAACAACCTCATCCAATGACAGTCAGTGTCAATTTTGTGTTTCTTTTTATAGCTAGTTAATGATGTACAAACTGCCATACCCAGAAGCTTATTTATTTTAATCTAATTTTAAGCTTCCTCATCAAGAGGCTTTTTAGATTTTACCTACAACTGTATTTATGTTTACTATTAGATCCCATCCTTTTCCTTTCATTTGTCAGGTTATGAAAGGTTGTACAGTAGAGCCTCTCAATTGCCCCAACTTTGCTTTCTCAGTGACTGGCATGAACACCCCAAAAAGACTGAAATGTTTACCAGTAAATGTCTCAAAATGTTGTCATTACTCAGTGTTGCTTATGTTCTTATTCAAACACTTCAGGTGTGGTGGGCTTTTTTT
Source organism: Chelonoidis abingdonii (assembly GCF_003597395.2). Lineage (NCBI taxonomy): Eukaryota > Metazoa > Chordata > Testudines > Testudinidae > Chelonoidis > Chelonoidis abingdonii. The sequence continues at coordinate 24,184,254 of NC_133784.1, read as the reverse complement.
AAAGACTCGTCTCTTATTTTAATCTGTCTGGTTTGTTAAACTTTGGTTTGAAAGTAAACTTCTTAATCCTGTAAAATTCAGTGCCTTACTTGTTGCACTTAGAATACTGTTATGAGTTTGGAATTCAAAACTTTGAATTTGGTAACACATCTGAATCTTGGCTTTCTTCTAATACAATAGAAGTGTAAATGAAATCAGTTTTGGTGTGTGCTATACACTGAACAATTGAATGCCAAATTGTGGGATGGGGAACCTGGTTGTTCGAGGAACACACCACCTTCCAAAAACCTAGGAAATGCAGAGAATGCTATAATACTCACCTTTTACTGTGGGAGCAAACTTGAAAAGGTATGCAGTATAGAAGAAGCAATGTTGCCTCCACAAGAGGAAAGTGAATTGTCCCTGGGGCTGTTGTAAAGCAGACAGTAAATTATTACAGGACAACTTTAGTTGGATATAATTTGCTCTTGTCAGATAACTTGCATGCTAGGTGCATTATTCTACAACATTCCATCCTTTTAACTTGCATGTATGTGCACTACATTAATCTTCACTGGTAATGACCATAGGGTCACTTGTTCTGTAAGATTTCCAGGTTGTCAATTTTATTCACTCGTTTTTCACAATAACAATCCTTGACTTGTTTAATAAATGCTTCCTGCTTAAGTAGACAAGGAAGAACTCTTTTAAAACACTTTGTGATCTGCCCAGCCAGAAGGAACCTTCTGGAAACTGTAACTGCCTGAGCTGGTGTACTCTCTAAATATTTTGCTTAATCGTCTCAAACACTTGTTGCTTAAAACTTAACACATATGGCTTTTTTGAAAGTAATTGGACTATTTTAAAACTGAAGTTCATACTCTGCAAACTCTTAATGTAATATCTGAGACCAAAGTTCTGCTGATTGTAACTATGTAATTGGTGCAAATCCAGGTCAGTAGAGTTCTCAGATCTCTTATGATTTGTGACTGTTTATTGACCCTGGTTGAGAGAATTTCCCTAGAAGATTTATAATCTGAGATAGTAGGGGAGAAGGGGCAACTGGAAAACTCAGCTGAAAAAAATTTTTAGTTGAAATTAACTCATCCACAAAGCACACTGTCTCCTCATTTGGGAAAGAGGCAGTAGTATTGCCTTCAAGAAAATTTGGCTTTAAATGTTAATCAGGTACGGAGACTTTGTGTGATGATACAAGTACAGATGGCTCAGTTGAGCAATTCTGGCTGGCTTGTGGTTTAGTGTAATAGATAGTTGTCAGAAGTTTTATGTTCTTGTGCAATCAGATCACCCCCGTTTCTGTTTTTTAACCCTTGTTTTGTTTCTCCTATCCAAGAGGCCAAAAATTCCAAAGATGTGTCCCAGGAGAACACTAATGGATCCCAGCTGCCTATTAGCCATCCACCTGCTGTTACTAGCCAGAGCACTAGTCCAAGCTCTGCCACTAAATGCCCTTTCCTGGCAGCTCAGATGAACCCTACGAACACTAATGTTTTCTGCAAAGCCAGCCTAGAACTCCAAGAGGATGTTCAGGAAATGCAGGCTGTAAGGAAAGGTATGTTTTTATGTATGCTGCAATAGATAGTGAAATATAAACTCTTGTTAACACTCTACTTGCTAGCACTAGTCTTAGAGATAAAAGCCAAGGCTGACACAATTGCGACCTTATAGGCCAGAGGGAGGGTCATGGGACAGTGCAACAAAAGGATTTTATTGCAGAATATATGGATTTTAATTGTGCTCATGCAGTTCTGTTCATATTACTTAGTTTGTGGTGTAATCTATTTTATACCAACTCTCTTTTTTTTTGCAGCTGGTTTTAGTGAGAATTATGTTCTAATTGCAAAACAAATAATATATGTCAGCTACAGCACTCTTTTTATCAGTTGGCTCTAAAAAATAGCTCTTGATATTGGTTATAAAAATTCAATGTCCTCACCAAAAAGTCTTACCAATGTGTAGAACACATTAGCATTGCTGCCTACATGAACATACTCAAAGAATTAAGCAGCTACAGGCTGGAAAGCGCAAAGCTGCACACTAGAAACAAGAAGTAATTTAATAAAAACCACCTCCCTCCCACCCTGGACCATCTTCTCCTTAATATTTTGATTGCAGTAGTGCCTTATGGCCCTGATCAGAAATTGGTGTCCCATTGCATGTGTTACTATACAAATAAGACTGTTACTGCCATAAAGAGAACAAACTTACTTTCAGATTAAAGTAGTTTTGTCAAAGCGTTGTGTTAAAGGAAGCCTTTTCTTTCACCAGTACTAAGTCTTGCTGTTTCCTCTGGAAGAAGTCAGTTTGTTCCTTATCCGTTCACTCCAGCTTTTCCAGTCTGCTGCAAGCCCTAGTAACAATGATTCATAGCAGTAGAACAGAAGCTTGGAGTAATAGAGAAACACTTTTACCTACAACTAAAGCATGTGTTTGGCTCTCGTAGCCTACATACCAATTGGTCCCAGGCCATTATTGAATCTTCTGAATTGGACCTCAGTTTTTGTTAGACAAGATCTGATTTCACAAGGTCTGAGGAAAGTATGACTTTCTCTTCAGCTTCTGAGTCTTATTGGTCTGCTTCAGTATCTCAACTAAATTTTATTTTAAACAATTTAAGATACTGGATTCATAACTTTTCATGGCATACAATCTTTTGTATTTTTGATATAAGATGGTGTGAAACTGACTTTAATAATCACTGGATTTCTTTGCAACATCTCAAATGTACAGAGTTTACTAAAACACCAGTGAATCCCATTGTGATAAACACCAAGACTTCTGGAGAAGAGCAAAATGGCTTGCTGAAGAAGTTCCAGGATATTATGTTAAAGCAAAAACCAGAAAGAGTGTCTCATCTGCTTCAGGATAACTTGCCAAAATGTAAGGATCATTCTTGTTTGATTAGCAAAATAAATCTGAGTCTGCTATTAGCCTGCTAAATCCATTTTTGCAGTATCCAGCTGCAGACAGATCTTTTGACTTTCAAGTGTTAATTCTTTCTTGTATTTAATAGCCTCTCTCCTCTTCTAGCTGTTTCTACTTTCCAGTATGACCAGTTCTTTGAGAAAAAAATTGATGAGAAAAAAAAGGATCACACATATCGTGTATTCAAAACTGTGAACCGAAGGGCACAGGTCTTTCCCATGGCAGATGACTACTCTGATTCCCTTATCAGCAAAAAAGAGGTATCTGTATGGTGCAGCAATGATTACCTAGGGATGAGTCGCCACCCGCGAGTGTGTGGAGCTGTTATGTAAGTAGTTCTATAACTTAAATTAAAAATAAAATGTTTGGTAACCACAAGGTATGCAGTGATCTACAGGAAACTAACTCAAAGCTATGACAAGCTCAACTTTTTCCAAAAGAATGTAAATTCTAGGGAAAGGTAGTTTTGTATAATGATTAAATTCCTTCTGTTGTGTAAAGGGTATTACTTTTTTATCACATGGCTAATCCTTCCTTCTCACACATTTGACTGTCATAAAACAACTTAAAATATAGTTGGCTGTAGTGCTGCAACACTTTAAGTGGTGAACCCCTGATATTCCTCCTTTCTATGGGGAGCTTATGGGAAAACTGCTGGACAGCATAATTATCTTATGTCTCAGTACCTATTAAATACAGATAGTTCAGCATAAGGCAGTGGAGTCCTATGTTTTTTTTGTAAGGGGCACAGCTAGTAAATAGCATTAGCTTTGAGCTCATGAAGTTCCTTGCAAAACTTAGTTTTGGCCTCCAAGATCCTTTTTCAAACTGTAAACAAATACAGTTGCACCTCTTGTACCCATTTCTCTTTAACTACTACTGCTTTTATGTAAGTTATTAAGGAATGGTGATTTGTTATAGACAATGTCCCTTTTTCCTGAATTGTTCACATGCAGCTGAGAGTCAAATAGTATTGATTAATGCTTCTCCCCCTTTTGAACATTTCTTAAAGGGATACGTTGAAACAACATGGTGCTGGAGCAGGAGGCACCAGAAATATTTCTGGAACAAGTAAATTTCATGTTGATTTGGAGCAAGAGTTGGCTGATCTCCATGGAAAAGATGCAGCATTGCTGTTCTCATCATGCTTTGTAGCTAATGATTCCACTCTCTTCACGTTAGCTAAAATGTTACCAGGTGAGATCTGATTTACTGGATACTATGCAATGTAATACTACATTCTGCAAACAAAACACCCTGAAATTTCACTAAAAACAAACTTCTTTCAGATGATACCTGAGATTCTGACTGTTTTTTGGTCACGAAATACCACTTTTTAAAAAAGCAGTCTTCACTAATTTCTATTGTAGTGGCATCTAAACACCTTGATCAGGATTTGGGGCACTGTTTTATATGCCATATTAGAAGTTATCAGGCTGCACCTGTATCAGACACAAAGTGGGGGTACAACCTATGAGCAGAGTGTCCAAGGTGGTGGTTGGTACATATCTCAGTTGGTTTATTCTCTTTAATATAAAAGTGAGGAACTTTAAAGGGTAGGGAAGGATGGAGAGAAGCAGGGAGAAAGGAGACTGGCAGTGGAGGGACTGAGGGAGAAGGACATGAGTCGAAGACAGAATCAACCAGCAAATGTAAAGTTCAAACTGTAGAAGCAACCTGCTGATATCACAAGGGCTGAGGAGGTATTGGAGGGATGGGTGGCAACAAATGATGCCCCAGTTGGAGGTCTTCCTGCCCAGTTGCCGTAACTTCCTGCTGTTTACAGAGGCTGGTTTCACTTCTGGAAAACACCTACTGTTTTCCCCACCCCATGTAGCTGCAGGTGGGAGGATGGTTTTTTCCTTGCTATAGTCCAGGATATGGTTAACGCTGGTAAACTGACTCTTGTATCTGCTGTTGCTGAAGAAACATCTACACTTAAGACTTCTATTGGTAACTTCCAAATGTAAAATTTAAATTTAAAGTATATTCCTTTGGGATTGGGTGTTTAAATTTGCATAACTGACTTAAGGCAAGTAAAGTTGTGAATTCCTGGAAATAAGTGTCTTAATTTCAGAAGCGCTCTAAAGCAAAAATAAAAAATGTAGCTATTTCAATGGGTATTCTGTCTTAAATATGTTGTTGCAAAGTTTCTGACTTAACAAAAAAGTCTATAGCAAATCCTCTATTCTGGGGCTAAAACACATTTACCAGCACAACCGTATTTCATATAATTTTTAGGTATCTGTACAATCATCTGTCCATTCTTTCAGTACAGCCATAATTCCTAGTAACCTTTGGTTGTCCCCTCAGGCTCTGAGATTTACTCAGATGCAGGAAACCATGCCTCTATGATTCAAGGAATTCGGAACAGCAGAGTGCCTAAGCACATATTTCGCCATAATGATGTCAATCATCTTAGAGAATTATTGAAAAAATCAGATCCATCTACTCCCAAAATAGTTGCATTTGAAACTGTTCACTCAATGGATGGTGAGTCTGCTATAAAAAGCATGTATCCTTTTGTTAAATAGGTGCCTTACTGAAACATATAAATTGTCTTTGTTTCTTTAAGCTACAAAATATGCATATATCATCAAAAGCAAGAACTTGTGATTAATTATGATTACTGTTTTGATCTCAGGTGCAGTATGTCCACTGGAAGAATTGTGTGATGTAGCTCATGAGCATGGGGCGATTACTTTTGTAGATGAAGTACATGCTGTTGGGCTGTATGGCGCACAGGGTGGTGGCATAGGAGATCGGGATGGAGTCATGCATAAAATGGACATAATTTCTGGAACACTTGGTATGTGTATCTTCTGGCCTTTAGTTACAAAAGTGTGTAAACTGTTTTTGTACAAATGCCAGCAAAGATGATGCTGCAGACAAGATGAAGGAATAAAATGAACTTGAATCAAGTCAGTTTACTGACTTGTTTCTAGGAATTGAAGCATGGGATTTTTAAAACAGCCTGAATGACTTAGGCTCACCAGTTCCATTAACTTTCAAAGGCACTTGTGCTAAGTCACTTGATTTCAAAAATACCACCTGAAATGGTAAGTTAGCAAAATGACCCTGGTGGCGTAGTCACTAGTCCTCTATCAGTGAATTCATATGTGAGAGAGTTAATTGTGGTGCAGTGCTCTATATTTAGATCTTAACTTTCCTTTGTGTAAGGTGGAATGTTCCTAATCCAGAAACCTGAGATGGGAGTTGTGTAAGGAGATTTGGCGAGAACTGAAAGAACCAATAAAATTCTTTTGGATGCAACGAAGAAGTTTTCTAACTATTGGAGTTGAAATATTGGAAACTGAAAATCTGCTTAAATAGAGCAAGAGTTGAAACTCCACCTTAGAAGAACATGTGGTGGTGGTTTGGTTTAAGAATTTTATTTGCAGTCTCAAACCTCAGCATCATATAAACAAAAATAGTGCAATAGGCTTCAGTTTAATTTGGCTTTGTTTTGGCCTTTAACTATTAGGTAGTATCCTCTGAAATGGTGGTTACTGTACATGCCCAGTCGATTGCATGAAGCACATAAATAAGATGCAAATAGAAGACAAGAGTGAGCTATTTTTAGTTCTCAGGAATAGATAACCCACCTAAACCTGCTGGAGGAAAAAAGCAGAGGGAGTGGAGAACAAATAATGGTCCAAGTGTTTAAACTCATTAGAATATATCTTACTCCAGTACTTATTGAATTTGTTTATTTTGGTAGATTTACAGTTCTTCACTGGCATTAAAATTATAGTGCAAGAATCTTTTGTCCCAGGAATCACTAATAGGTGCTGTTTTTTGTTTGTCTGTTTTTTGTCTTAAACAATACACTCCTACTGGTCACAAGGTTTCTTCATAACAGCATGGGATTTTTCTGGGGTGGGGTGGAGTGGATTAACCTTGCCTTGTGCTAATTTACCATTAATTTGGAAGTACTAGAACAAAATTGAGGAGTTTTATTATGTGCTAAATTATTGGAAAGACCTAATTGTGTTGCTCATAGGAAGGTCAGGATTTGGAGTTCTACTTCTCCAATGTTTTTGTGTCAGAATGATCTCTGATTCCAAGAAAAAATAAGTACAGCTGTCAGATCCTGGCCTGCAGTTACCTTTTCTAAAGGCTAGAGTAAATCTTGACTGTTTCTTATTTTCAGGCAAAGCATTTGGTTGTGTGGGCGGATACATTTCCAGTACAAGTTCTTTGATAGACACCGTACGTTCCTATGCTGCTGGCTTCATTTTCACAACATCCCTGCCACCCATGCTCTTAGCTGGTGCGCTTGAATCAGTCAGAACTCTAAAGAGTGCAGAAGGGCAAGTTCTTCGACGCCAGCACCAACGCAATGTTAAACTCATGAGACAAATGCTGATGGATGCTGGACTCCCTGTAGTACACTGTCCCAGTCACATCATTCCAATCAGGGTAACTAAAAATTATGGTATCGCTTTCTTTTTAAGTTTAGGGAAAGATGTTCCACAAGAATAAACTTGTTTGTATTACAGAAAACACTTGAAGCTGAATCTGACTTGCTTTCTTACACAGCATGTAAAGTGCATAGCTTATTTTAGGTTTATGTAGTATGAAGTAGGCTGAAGCTGAGGGTTTTCCTTAAATGACTAAAACCTGCTGTTTTTAAAAAAAAAAAAAAAAAAATGTGCAGCAGGGTGTCAGCCAACAAATTGAACTGGCAAATGCTATAAGTTCCATTCACACTTAACTAACTCTGTGTGGTGTAATTTACTATTTGTACAATAGTCTAAATATCTTCAGGGGTACAAAAATGCATACTAAAGAAATTATTCATTGGAAGTACTCTGGCAAGAATACTAGAGGGAAGCTTTAAACTTCACTTCTATACCATGTTCTGTTCTAATAAGCACAGGGAGGACAAAATGATTAAGTTCTGATTTTTGTGAGTAGTCCATACTGATTTTTGTGAGTAGTCCATACTTAAACTGGAATCTTCCACAGATTGTGACTTAACTTTCTTTTCAAACCTAGAAGGTTGATTGGGATTAGGTATTCTGATAATTACACATGCACAATTCCAGTTACCATGAACTTGACCATTTTGTAAATCTAGGTTGCAGATGCTGCTAAAAATACTGAGATCTGTGACAGACTGATGAGTCAGCACAGCATCTATGTCCAGGCAATAAACTACCCCACAGTTCCACGTGGAGAAGAGCTGCTGCGTATTGCCCCAACTCCTCATCACACACCGCAGATGATGAATTACTTCCTTGGTGAGTGAATGGACTCCAGCAGAGTTAAGAATTCTATAAAATGCTCTAGTATCTTCATTCTGAAGATTTACAATATGATCCCTGATGTATTGCTAACTTAAAGAAAATATCTACACTTAGCTGAGTCAAGCTGGGAAAGCTCACCTTGGAAGAAGGTGAACTATTGCTACGAATGAAGTGTTAGAAAGTGCTGTCAATGTTTCCCATTGATTTGCCTTTGAGCATGAGTAGTGGTAGCCCTCTGTCTGAAAGTGACAAAATGCTGCAGTACAAAACGAGTCTTCACCCATCTTATGGTTCTTTTACTCGTAGTTTAAGGAGTTTCTCTTTTTAAAAGAGGTATTGTCTTAGTGGGTGTGTGTTTAGTAGTGCTGCTGTGTGACTTTTTTGTTTTTGCAGTTTCCATACGAAATCACTCAACCATCCGTACTTTTAATCCATATTTGTTACAGCAAAGTAGCCTGGTATCGCACCATTTCAGTCCTGATTAATTTATGCTAGTTAATAGTTGGAAAATGAGATTTGAGATCTGGATTATCATCATAGTGAGTCCAGGCAGAGCTGGGAAGTCTGCACAAGTGAACCTCCCAGCCCAGGTAACAGAGTTGGCATGGCTCACACTAGTACTCTAAAACTAGCTGTGTAGACAGCATTTTAGAGTTGCAGCTTAGGCTGGAGCCTGGGTTCCGAAGGTTATTGGGGGGGCGCTTCAGAGCCTGAGCCACAACTTCAAAGTGCTTTCTATACAACTATTTTTAGAGCACAAACCCAAGTCTGTTGACCTGGGCTGGGAGGTTTGCTTCCATAGTCTGTGTAGACAGACTGTGGTGGCCCTGGGAAAGTCTTCCATGATTTCAGTTTAGTAAACCGTAAAATGGGATAAAGGCTGTGAGCATGTTGAAAGGCTTTAAGTGCTTTTTGATTCTTTTGAAGAAAGACAATTCCATTTTATTATCGAATAAGAGTAATGGGCTATGGATGGATGGCTAGATTCATAACTTTGAAGGTGAACTAGTGTCAGGTGTTGAGGGAGCTCATACTTTCTTTGCTAAGCGAAAGTTGTCAGGCATTTCAAGTAGGTGGCTTTTTTGTTGGGTTATTTTTACTTTCTCCTCACCTCTAAACTTTGTAATTCATCACTTGCAGTACTCAGTGTTTTGGAAAGAGTTCTATGTACTGAAAGCTTAAGAATATTCTGATTTTAAGAAATGTCTTTTTTGTCTAACAGAGAAACTGATGGCTACATGGAAGAACGTTGGTCTGGAGTTGAAACCGCACTCTTCAGCAGAATGCAATTTCTGTAGAAGGCCTCTGCATTTTGAGGTGATGAGTGAAAGGGAAAGATCCTACTTCAGTGGCATGAGCAAACTAGTTTCTGCCAGTGCTTGAGAGCAACCTGTTAACCCTGTCCATATCTAGTCCTCTAATGTCCAAATAGCCTGGGTAACCTTTTTAAATTGCATATTAAATTATAACATTTTAATCAATAGTCTAAACACAGCTCTGAAAATTAAAGTTCAAAACAGGGTGTCCTGCTTCTGTCTTTTTAAGCTCATTGCTGTTATGTTAATGTTTACAAAGAAGACTGTAGGATTAGTGGGCAGAAAAATAAAGTGGAACAGAAACGCTCAATTCTAATTTAATCCGTTAATAGGTAGTTTCTGATTTACCATCTTCTACCAGTGTGACTATTTCAGTGAAAAAGAGTATTATTAAATGCAACATTATATATAGTCTGTTATCCTATCCTCCTTCCACCTGCCAAGATGAAAGGGAAAGTTGTGAGAATTAGTGTGGATGCAGATCTGACATTGAATAGGTCTTCCTGAGTTCAGGGCACTGGAACAGATTTAAGAGTATGGTACCCTATTTCTTGACAAGAACTTTTCCAACTTGTGTGGTCTATGCAGGTCTTAAAAAAAATCTTAATCTTGTGCCATGTGATTAAACATTTAAAAGTATAACACCTGTACCATAATAAAACTAGAACATTTACACACTTCCCAGCATTACCATCCCTCTGGCCTTGAATCAACAGGGAAAAAATAAGCTTGATCAATTTCCCTGAGGAAATTGCACAGTGCTTTTTCCTTCTCATATCTCCAGAATTACTTCCTTATGCAAATTGTTATAAAGCATAGTCCTAATTCTGAACCTTAGCATCCAAAAAGTGGGTGCCTGCATGAACCTCCAAGCTTAATTATCAGCTTGGATCTGATAGCACTGCCACCAGACAGGAATTAAAGTGCCTGCCTCACTCTGGTCTCCCCAAAACCTTCCCTGGGGGACCCCAAGACTCAGATGCCCTGAGTCTACAACAAAGGGAAATAACCCACTTCCCTTCCTGCTCTTTACCTCCTCGCAGATTTTCCCGCTTCAATTCCTTGAAACACAAACCCAGAGAGATCAAGTTTCTTTCACCCTCACTGAGTCCCTGCAAATGCAAGCTTTGCAACTCTAACACCAAGAGAGTTTCCCTTCCCCCCTGTTTCCTTCCTCCCCACCAATTCCCTGGTGCGTTCCAACTAGGAAAAAATCCAACAGGTCTTAAAAAGAAAACTTTATATAAAAAGAAAGAAAAAGACATAAAAATGTTCTCTGTATCAAGATGACAATATACAGGGTCAAATTGCTTAAAAGAAAAATGAATAAACAGCCTTATCCAAAAAGAAATACAATTTAAACATTCCAGCAACTACACACATGTAAATACAAAAAAAAAACATATAAGCCTATTGTCTTTCTACCTTTGTACTTACACTTGGAAACAGAAGATTAGAGAAGCCTGGAGATAGAGATCACTCTCATAGCCGAGAGGACACAGACAAAAAGACACACACCCAGAAATTCCCTCCCTGAACTTTGAAAAATCTGGTTTCCTGATTGGTCCTCTGGTCAGGTGTTTGGTTCCCTTACAGGTAAAAGAAACATTAACCCTTAGCTATCTGTTTGACACAAATACATACAAAAAACCCTTAGTCAAATGTTCTAGTAAATAACAGTGTCAAACATTCTATGAACAAAGGTTTGGGATTGTTTGTTTGATATCATTACATATAACACAGGGTTTGGAGTGATATAGTCAGCAAGCACAGCCTGGGGTGGGAGGGAACAAAGCAATGTGGTATATAGCCCCTCTAAAGGAGTTTTGACTGGTAAAGGAAAAGTACACCTAGTTCATCCAATTTACTTAGTAGCAGTGGTGCATGCAAGTGCAATGGTCTCCACCTAAATAAGGGAAAACTACATTTAAACCACACAATTTGCATACTCTAATCCAAACAGACTGCAGCAGATCAATAGTGTAATAAAAAGCTCACTTATCTAAACATATTATTTAAATCAGTTATTTCCTTTAATAAATACTGCTCTCATTAGAATGTTGCTGTATCTTCACCTCTAAAACCAAAGGGGTTGGCTGTTATGTAATATGACTCACGGGAAAGCCTTTATGAACTATGCCATAAACCAGGGGTCAGCAACCTTTCAGAAGTGGGGTGCCAAGTCTTCATTTATTCATTCTAGTTTAAGGTTTTGTGTGCCAATATATTTTAACATTTTTTAAAAGGTCTCTTTCTAGGAGTCTACATACAACAATAGTTTAGTGATATATAAGTAAGTAAGGTTTTTAGAAGTTTAAGAACCATCATTTAAAATTAAATTAAAAGGCAGAGCTGCCCGGGCAGTGTGAGTGCCCCAGAAACTCAGCTTGTGCACCACCTTTGGCATATGTGCATCGGTTGCCTACCCCTGACATAAACAGACTTACAGTGAACTTTAGTTTAACATAATGTGCCAGGGCTGGACAGAGGAAAAAAATCACAACATTTCACCATGCACACAAATACCTGTGGAACCTAGATTTAATTGTTTAGGTGAACTGTCTACAAAACCCAGCTGTCTTCCTTTTCCTGTGAAATACACACATACCTGTGACACACAGAAATGATTTCAGAGTAACCATAGCCTACTACATGGAAACAAAGGGTGGTAAAAACAAATGACCTCAATAGAACTGGGATTCACTCGTCAGTGTAGCTTGTACAGTATCTGTTTTTTTAACAATTAATATTTTTAAATTATACAACATCCAAAATACAGTGGGGCTAGCATCACAGTGCCCCTTCAATGCCATGATGAGTTGTTGAGTCAAGTCTCCATAGGAAAGAACATCAGTTTCTATAGAACCAACACTGCTGCTGGCAGGAGAGTGAACTCTCATTGCCCTTTCCCCCTTCCTATACTGAGTTGGCCCAACACTTGTTAGTGTGAACAAGTGTAACCCTTCTACCAGGTGTTGTCAGCAGCAAAAAGGGCCAGATTTGTTAATCTAGTGATTTCTTCAGAAAACCTAAATAATAGCAGCTTGAGCCCCTGTCACCAGGGCAGTGCTCTGGAACTGCTCCATACAAAGCCAGTCAGGACTCTGGGAGAGCATGCCTCCTCTCTCTCAGCATACTGGCTCCAGGGCAAGAAGCTTACACAGCTTTGACCTCCCTGGGTTTGAGCTCGGAGCATTCAATCCCTTTCAATGTGGTGTGCCTCCTGCAGCAAGTCCACCTGTGTGGGGCTCCTGGGGAAGCCAGAAGGCCCTGCACCTGAACACAGTCAGAGGTGACTCTCAGGCAGCTGATAGAACACCAGGTTTATTAGTTGACAGGACCACACTGCAGGACAGAACTTGTTAGCACAGAAATCAGTGACTTTCAGCCAAGTCCAGCTCTGGCCCTCTCCCTGTACCCCAAGCCACCTGAGACGGATTCATTTCCAGCTGCCTGGCCCCTGCCCTACCTGTTGCTCCTCCGGACTTTGTCTTGCTTCCCGGCCCAGGAATCACCTGGTCACATCCCCCTCCTGGGTCTCAGGTTACAAAGGGGCAGTCATAGTATAGGTGCAGGCAGCTGGAGCAGCCTCTCCCACAAATGTCTCACACCCTTATTCCTACCACCTAGACATTGGTGCAATACACAAGGAAACTGAGGCGCACACACAGCATTCATGCAAAACAGTAAGGCTAACATACAACATAACAAGGGAAAATCCCCACTACGTCACAGCCTCCAACCCCGAATCCTCCGCTGGGCACCCTTGCTAGACAATATTCCCCATTCACCCACTAGCTCCAGAGGTTTAAAACAAGACAACATTATTTAAAGGAGGCAGGCAGGCAGGGAGCTGGGGAATGGGGCAATAAACTTGAGGAAGCACGCAATTGAACAGCAAATATTAACTAAGATTCCCCACTCTCTGAAGTTTCTTAGCCATTCACAATTGTAAGAAGACTTAAGATTATTGCCAATACATTCTAGCCACTTTCCTTCCCACCCTCTGGCTCCCCACTCATAGTTGGTTGTCCAGGATTAGCAGAGTCCGGGGGGGGGGGGGGGGAATCCAGCAAGTCCATCTCCACCCCATAAGGGCTGCCTCAGCAGCTCCAGAAGCTCTTCCACCCTGACCCAGCTGAAGTAAGTTCAGCTTTGATTGTTGAGGGGGGGGAGGCCCACCCTGTAGTCCCTCAGGAGCTACTCTCTGCCACTTCAGGCCAAAACACCGGCCTCGGTACTGCCTCTGGGCCATGTACCACCTTAAAGTTGCTTCAGCTTTATACTACATCTTCAGAGCAAAAAAATCAGCAGTACATAAAATCCTGAGGATAACAGCATTGTATTGCTCCATAACTGAAAACTTAACTGTTCACCAAAAGATGCTGGCAGACAGACCCCTCTCCTGTGGAGTCCCTGCCTATTGTGAGTTGTCAGACAGCTATGGGCTGCTCTTCTCCTTGGTCACTAACAGTTGTCAATAGTGAGTTCCCTACTCTCTAGGGCTTCAGGCTGCAGGGCTTTGATAAGAGAGTCCAGGGTTTTGCTGTTACTTGTAATTACACTGCATTAAAGTGTACAGGCAAATAACAGAAAACCCAATATGAAAAAATTTACCATGTACCCTTAATAGCTGACACCCTATAGATGACCATTCTCAGCCAATTGATAACAACATGGGTTTAAAATGGACAATATTTACACAGAAATAAGTATGTCCAAACTTGACAGACAATGATTTTCATTTATGAACACATATGTCAAAGACGGTAACAGCCATTTTTATGCTGATAGACTTGGTGCTTGTAAATGCAGGAGAGAAATCTGAGACAGACAAGCCACAATAGAGATGAAATCTGCAGAAAAATGTCATGACTGGTGAATGTGAAGAACTGGAAATAGCATGCTGAAGAATGGGAAGGATCAACTTTCTTTGAGACGAAGAGGAGAATAAATAAATATAAATGTCATTATTCCTGTGCAAACAAAGCTTGGAAAATAAGGTTGCATAAACGAGGTTATATAATTCATTAGTTTGGTTTACAAATACATGGGGAAACTAATTGGAAAGATATTAAATTACCAGACTAAAAAGCCCCAGGAAGGAACAAATCTTGGGGAGCGTGTTTAAATGAACTTTGGGAATGTCAATGCAACAAATAACCCCTTCTGTCTCTCTTAAGTAGTTAAACTTTAAGAAACAAAAATGAGTACAGGTGCAGGAACAAAAACTGAATGCATGTGAAAAACACACACTCTACATCCCACTGGAAAAAGGAATTTGCTTTATGTAAACAAAAAATAATTAGCAATGCATTATTGACCCTAGGTAGCACAGATAAGTTGCTTAAGTGAATACCACAAAGTTAAGTAACAGTAATAAAAGGGAAGGAGAGGGAGGAAGATTAGCCATAGAAGGCACAAAGGAGGAAAGTGGCTGAGCAGAGATGCGGATGTGTAGGTGGACCGTGATGCAGCCATACCTTGATGCATGGTCTTGCAGAAAGCCACAGGAGAAAAGAGCCCATCCCGACTCTTGATTCTGGAGAGGGTATTTGTCTCAGTAGGTGTTGAGCTGTGTTCTTCATGAAGGATGATTTGGGCTGTTTCAATAGCTTTCTTTTGAAAACGGTTATCACTGCTGAGACTGATTTTCTAAGGTGGACTGGAAGAGGGATGTCTGCTAGCCACAATTTGGCTGATGGGGTGACAGTTTGTTTAGGATTTGAAAAGCAAGGTGACAGGTTGTACCAGAGGAGGTAATTTTATTCCAGGACAGGCGTATATATGATGTAGATGCCATGGAGTGCTGACATCGCCACCGAATAGCTGAGCAGATTCTTGCTGGATCCCAACAGTATCAATGTAAGCTTTTGTTTTGGGATAAGCCAAGATCAGGTGATGGAGAGATTAGGTTGGCATTTTGCTATAACAGGCCTCGTCTACATGGAAAGGTTGTACTGGTATAACTTAAGGTGTGAATTTAAAGCTCATTAAACAATGCAATTCCATGAGTGGACACAATTATTTCAGTAGGAGGTTTTTTTTGTGGTTTAGGTTAAGTCCATTGGGAACAGATTTAAAATACACTTTAAAAAGAATGGCCACATAGGGGGTTGCATTGGTCTAACTATACTGGTTCATAAACAGATTTAATTTAAACAGGTGCAACTTTCTCATGCAGAGAAAGCTAAAGTCCCAGTTTTCATCCAGCAGGATAAGATCAAGTTCTTCCTCCCATTTTTTCCTTAGTAAAAGCATATTTGATTACAGGCATTTGTAATAATTGCGAGCAAACTGAGGCACTCATGTCTTCTAAAGGCAACAAGCTGACGTCTGTGTTTCCGGTGACAACAGTCTGTGCACAGATGTAGCCAAAAGGGGAGACATGAGCCCAGGAGTTGGTATTTTTTCTTAACTTAGGAGAAGGTTATTTTTGGAGGCACGTCTCCTATGCAATGAATACAATGAGTTTTCTGGTCCCATGGGCCTGTTTATAAAGTGGCCTTAGAAGAAGTGTGTTGGATTCCTCTTGGGTTAGGGCAGAAAATAAGAAAGTTCTTCCTTCATTGTACCTCTGAGAGAAGCTGTGCATAGCAACTGACTCTGTGCTGGATTCCCTCAGACCTGGCTAAGGATCTGCCATGTCTTAAATGTCACTGTGTCGCAGACTTTGCATGAGTCACATTATTTCTGGTCTCAATGCAAGCCATCATTCATGTAGGCATATGCTACATGCAGTCACTCATCCAGGAGAGACTCAGTGTGTTTATGTTCCCTATTCTTGTAGTCAGCTCTTGGAGTGTGGTCTACATGAAATTACGGTGAGGGGGGTGCAAAACTCTACTTGTAGAGTGGTCTACATGAAATTACGGTGAGGAGGTGCAAAACTTGTTGAAGACTGGCTTAAAGAGTAACTATCAATGGTTTGCTGTGAAACTGTGGGGGACAGATCTAGTGGGGTCCTGCAGGGGTCAGTCCTGGGTCAAGTACTATTCAATATTTTCACTAATGACTTGGACACTGGAGTGGAGAGTGTGCTTATAAAATCTGTGGATGACACCAAACTGGGAGCAGATACAAGCACTTTGGAGGACAGGATTAGAATTCAAAACAACCTTGAAAAAACGGAGAATTGGTCTGAAATCAACAAGATGAAATTCAGTAAAGACAAAAGTGCAAAGTACTTCACTTTGGAAGAAAAAGAAATCAAATGCACAACTACAAAATGAGAATGCCGAGGCAGCAGTACTGCAGAAAGGGATCTGGGTGTTACAGTGGATCACAAATGGAATACAAGTCCACTGTGTGATGAAGTTGGGAAAAAGGCGAATATCATTCTGGGGTGCATTAACAGGAGTGTCGTATGCAAGACATGGGGGGGCAGTTGTCCTGCTCTATCCTGCACTGGTGAGGCCCCAGCTGGAGTATTTTGACCAGCTCTGGGTGCCACACTTTAAGAAAGATGTGGAAAATCTAGAGGAGAGCAACAAAAATTATAACAGCTTTAGAAAATCTGATCCATGAGGAAAAGTTTAAAAAAATGGCATGTTTAGTTTTGAGAAAAGACGACTGAGTGGGGACCTGACAGTCTTCAAATATGTTAAGGGAGGATGGTGATCAATTGTTCTCTATATCCACTGGAAGTAAGACAAGCAATATTGGGCTTAATCTGCAGCAAAGGAGAATTAGTTCAGATATGAGGAAAATGTTTTTAAATATAAGGATAGTTCAGCACTGCAATAGGCTTCCAAGAGGGGTTGTGGAATCCCTGTCATTGAAGGTTTTTAAGAACAGGTTGGACAAACACCTGGCACGGGCGGCCTAGGAATACTTGGCTCTTCCTCAGCACCATGGGCTGAACTACACAACTTCTTGAGGTCCTTCCAGCCCTGCATTTTATGGTTCTATAAAAGCTTGTGCTTTAGTCACTCATTGACTTAATAAATGATACCACAGCACCAGGAATATAGAGGACTGTGTCTGCTTCCAATTGCCTCTGGTGCAGATACAGTGGGGAAAAGTGAAGCTTCAGGGAGGTCTCATCTGTCTCTTCCACATTTGGTTGTAATGAGGCAGCACAACCTACTTTTGTATCAGATGCAGTACAGTGATAGTTCTGTCTGTGGGGCCACCCCATCCAGCCAATCTCTGCTCTTCTGTCCTCTCCCTGTCATGTGCTACTTGCCAGTTCTGCCTTCTGGCTCGAAGCTGCAAGGACCAGGATGTCCTAATTTCAGATGGCTGGAAGAAGTGCTATCTATGAGACAACGTATTTCTAGACAAAGAGATGCAGTGGCTCCTAGGGAAAGGCAAAGACTTGCAATCAATCAGTCAGAAGTTTGTGCTTCACTTTCCTTTCTCACTCTCTGTCTTTTCTGGTCTTCAAACAAAATGGTGGGAAACCAGACATGGTCTGACAGAATAGAGAGCAGGGGCCAGGATGGACAGGTTCTACCCCAGCTTCTGGCACTGATTCAGCAAGTTACTTCACACTTCTGTACTTCAGTTCCCATAGGTGTAAAATGAGGACAGTAATTCTTACCTACCTCTTGCAAGTATGCAGAGCGAGTCTCAATTAATGTCTGAAAGCACTTCAAGCTCCTTAAGGTGAAGGGTGATATAAGAGTACAAATCACAACTTTTAGTCTGAATAACAAAAGTTACTGTTAGAATTCCAAGTAAATCTGGAAACTTGAAGCTGTTTACCTTGGTACGTCATTCTAAGAATGGATCCAGTGACTGACAAGCACTTTGAGCCATGTGGAATTTGTCCACTGCATTTAAGTGGTTGATTAAATGTAGCCTTTTAGCTTGTCCTCTTGTAGATGGCAGTTATATTGCTGAAAAAGTGAAAACATTAATGAGACCACTAGTGAGGGACTCCTATGTAGAATACAGCAAACAGATGGTTTAATAGTGCACCACAATGCTATGCAACTGCCTCTGGCAACACCCAAAAGAGAATACCCTACCTGATCAAAGCTGCAGGAGGAATTTGGCTGGGACACAGGGTTTAATAGATGCATTTCCCTTCTCCCCCGCCCCCTTCCTCACTCAAATGGCCAAGTCTGAAAGAAATCGAGGTGACATATTCATTGCCCAGCCCATGGTTCACAATAATGCGGTGGTAGAATAAACTTAGAATAGACAGTGTTGAGAACGACAATATGCTCTGTTGCTAATTTAGAGGTTGCCTTTACATACAGAGCAGCATAGGGAAAGTGGAGAGCACTGACAGATATAGATATTTTCAGCAATGTCTGTCTTCATACGTCATTACCTTTTATTGTGTATACAGCTTGGTAACCGTCTGGAACCACACAATCTAAACAAGCCGAGCTTCGTGCTCAGGCCTCCCACACAAAATGGGTGGTGCCGCTGATCTTATCCAGGCTTGTCTTCACAACAATTTTAACCTGGTGGGAAAGTGTGTTATAGCCCAACAGTCCCCAGAGCGTGTTCTACCACAGTCGAGTCTTGTATGTGTAGATGACACCAACACATGATTTAATCAGCTTACAGAAACATGTTCCTGTAATGCCCGAAGCTGCTGCAGGTTTGGTGACATGGGTTATGACAAGGGATGTGTCCTATTGACACAGGCAAGACCAACCTGTGTTAGATAACTTGAGTGGCCTGACGGAGGGCTATCTTTCTAAAGTGGATTGGCTCCAACCCCAAGTGTGTATGAGGCCAGAGTAAAACACGGATAACAAACGGTTAGGCAGCTGGTGTGCTTCTACAGCACCTATCCCACTAGGTCCTGGTCCTTGACAGGGTCTCCTAAGGGCTATAAATAACAACAACAAACAACACAGAAGGTTCCAGAGGAAAGAACGAGAGATGAAACTGTCTCTAAGACTGACGATGTGTCAAGTTCATGGAAGTCAGTGGTGTGTCAGTCATCAGAACGCCGCCTGGAGCACACACAACACACAGAGAGGGTGTTCAATGGAAAAAAACCCTATCCATAGCTTTGAGAGCAGGTGGCCAAGGCACCATGCACCATTTCTGACTTTATCCTCTGGTGTGGCACTCTTATGGCTCAGTGTTAAAACCTCCATGCTGTTAATAACAGGACTGGGTCCCTTTAGCTATCCAAGAGCTGCAATGTGGCCCTGACTATGACCACTCCAGTTTTAAACCAGCAAGACTCTACTGCTTTCAGTGGCTTTATTCCAGATTCACACTAGTGCGAGTGACTGGAGAATCAGGACCTTTAGATATTGCTTCTGTATTTTTAAAGCAATAGGAATTTGAAGCAAGCATTCAAGAAGTAATTAGGTCATGTTTAGGTAATAATTGCTGGATTAGTCTGCCATTCCCTTCAGTAAAAGAAAAGCAATGCAGCTGTGTTGAGAGTAGCAAGAAGGTACCTGTCAGAATTACCCAACAGTCTGAGATTGAAAATCAGCACCAGATGCATGTGTTTCCCTTTATGTATTATTATGCAAGGGCCTGGTGAGGTGACTGTTAATGATCTGCATCTTTGCTATTGATTAACTTATCACCATCCAGTGTTCCACTTCCTCACTGCAACAGGAAGCCAAAACATCACTTTAAGCTTGGCTAATTGCTGTTTTTTTCTGGGAAGAAAGCACCATTGAGCAAGTGTTGAAAGGCCGTCATGTGACCAGAGAGCAGAGCAGAAACTGCATGAAGCAGAGGCTGCCTAAACAGAGTCAGCTGGGGTTTGTTTATAATCCATTAAATGTCATCTCAGCTGGTCTTTACAGCTGACATGCAATGGGATCAAAATGTCATTGAGAGAGAGTAAGTCTTGTGGCTAAAGCACAGGGCATCTAGGGTCTATTTCCAACTCTGCCACAGACTTTATTGCGTTACCTTGGCTGAGTCACTTAATCTCTCTGTGGCTCTGTTCTCCATCTCTAAAATAAGGCTAATAACATTTCCTTTTTCTGTCTTCTCCTGTCCTGATTGGGGGTGGCGGACAACCGTGTGATTAGTTAACCCTTCCTATTCCTCTGGGAGGAGACTAAAATTATGCTTTCCCTTTCATTTAAAGGAAATATTTATGAAAAGAAAAATATGCCCAGGCTGTGTAGGCTGCAGAGAGGAGACTAGCACCATCTGCAGCAAAGGAAATGTGCCAGACAGGGTGCCCAACAGGACAGAAGGGCGATGCCATGGGATGTGGTGCCCAAAGGGCCAGAGCGAAATACAGGACTGAGTCAGACAAAAATAAAACAGAAAAATATTCTGAGAAGTCACTTGGATCTCCCCTTCCTCTCTGGGTACTTCCCCTTATTTGCTGTTGCCCTGGCATAATGGCACTGCATTGTTCCCCTGGTGAATGTGTCACCAACCCGCTCCAGTGTTAATGGGGCTATTCAGCATTATAATCATGCCAAAGCGCTTTCCTGGCTGGCGTAAGGTCACTACAGGACAATGTGTTTTCCACAACATGAGACAGCGGGCCAGATTCAGTCTTCTCCATCCGGAGCCAGCCTTCACAACTCAGAATGAGCCTGTAGACCAATGTCCCACCCCCATGATCACACCCCTCTATATACGATGAACCTTCGGACACTGAAGAGTCTTTGGGGTAATTTTGTGTGCATGTCCCCTTCCACCCACCCCCACATTTTCAGCCCACCAGCAGCACCTTCATTACTGAAGTGGAGTCCACCTGTTTGTGCTGTGCAAAGTCATCAGTATTTCAAAACAACAATCCAAGGGCCAGTTCTCCATGTAATGGTTGGGGGCTGCAAGGTTTTTATGTGCAATCTGATAAATGTTCTCTGACCCCTCCACCAGTTATTTAACTACAGAGCACAGAGACGCCAGCAATATTAAGAGGAGTTAAAATAACACAATAAGATGTGCAATCTAGAGGGAAGGAAGCAATCCCCTGGTTACATATTGACCATGGGAGCCCAGGTCTTATGATAACCAGCAAGAGAAGGACTTCAACAATTCCATTGTGTCTGGCACTGTTTTCAAGTGATGTTGCAGGCCCTCAGCTCCTCCTCTGCATCTGGTTAATACTTTGCAGAAGGAGAGAGGAGACTGCAATGGCAGCTGGACTAAGATTTCTGGGAATGTCCAGTTGTTCTGGGCCTCCTTCCAGACTCCTCCACTTATCCAAGCATAGCAGGAGTGCCTCCCTTCTCAGGAGGCAGAAAAAAACTGGGCCTCGTGCCTCACCCTTCACTTGAGGCATGTGTGATACAGAGCTGCAAACCTCTTGTGCTGAGCCTGCATTCCTTGAGCTCCCTACACTCCTACTGATGACTAGGGGAGTTTTATGTAAGTCAGGCGAGCACGATTTGGCCGCATACATATTTATTGCAGCCATAGAGGGCAGGGTGTATTCTGTCCTGGACAGGGCCCACAGAACTCCCCCTGAGCTCAACAGGTTGTATTCTGCCCCTAGTTACAGCACTGGAACCCTAGTGAAATCAGTGGGGCTGTTTGCATGTGAAAGGATTTGCCTACATGGTGCTGTACAGACTTTTTGAGAGGAGGGTGGGCAGAGTATGTGGCTTCCCCCCAAGGCAGGCAGTGTAGTCCAATGGAGAGAGCACGCATGAGAGGCAGGAGAAATGGGTTAGATCCCCAGTTCCATCAATGACTCAGCATGGCCTTGGGTAAGTCATTTAAGGCAACGTAGTGATACCGAGCACCAGCCCCTTGGGGCAGTGACTGCCTGTTATTTGCAAAGTGCTTTGCCAGCTGTGGACTAAGCATTATGAGGTTAAATCTAGTCTACAATATAGAGGGGCTGATTCTGGTCTCCCACTGAGCTAGAGGGTGTATAAAACATGGCTTGCAGGGGAGTCAGTTCTGATCTACCCTGGGATGAAAGCACACAGAATGAGAACGAACATTTCCAAAAAGGAGGGCCAGCTGGGGGGGAGGGGGGGAGGGAAGTGGGGTAATTTACCCCAGACCCTGGAGGGGCCCCATGAGCCTTGGCCCGGTGGCGGTCCAGGTCTTCGGCGGCAGGGGGCCCTTCAGTGCTGCCGAAGACGCGGAGCGACTGAAAGGCCCCCTGCTGCCAAAATGCCGCCAAAGACCCGGACCACTGCTGGGGGACTACAAGCGCCGCAGCTCCCCCGCTTTGCCCCAGGCCCCCTGAATCCTCTGAGCGGCCCTGCCAAAAACTCCTATATAGCCACCAGGCTTACAAAAAGCCCAAACCTGTATTTGATCCCAGTGTGGAGTGGGAGCCGTAATCATGCTTTTTAGATGACGGAACAGCAACAAGACTTTTAAAATTAAATTGCAAATAGGACTTGACCTCATGTTTAGAGAAAACAACATTTTACTACACCAAAGGAAGGACGGTCTTGTGGCTAATAGAGTGGGTTCAACCCCAGGTTCTGACACAGATATCTCGTGTGACCTCAGACAAGTCACTTATTCTTTCCGTGCCTCTGTTTCCCATCTGTAAAATGAGGGCACCAACCCTTCCTTTGTCTGTCTCGTCTATTACAATGGTAAGCTCTTCACGGCAGCACAATGGGGCCCTGATAGTAGTTATGGCCTCTAGGTGACACTGTCACACACATCTGTTTTAAAACAAAGCCTCCTATTAGCAGCAGTGTCATTTCCATTGCTGCTGTTTTCAGGCTACTGTAACTTTCAGATTAAAAAAAAAAACAAAACTCTTTGGGATGAACTCGCTCCTGCACATTGCCATCCCAAAGATCATTAACTCAAATACCCTGCAGCTTTTTTGATTTACCACAGCAAGTAGGAAATTGGTGTTTTTCATTCATTAAGATACTTTTCAGGTTCATCAAGTTGTCTTGGGTAGCTCAATAGAAAGAGTCATCTTTAAAAAACAAACTCACAATAGCCTTGGTCATCATTTGGGTCTGCACTTTTGACTGTTAAAAGTGACTGCATGTTGCATTGTGGCCTAAAAGCTCCAGTGATGGGCACAACAGACATACAGATAAGATCAATGGGTAGCAGTGTCATTTTCTGTCAGAGACAAGGTGGGTGAGGTAATGTCTTTTATTGGACCAATGTCTGTTGGTGAGTGAGAGAAGCTTTTGAGCTGCACAGAGCTCTTCTTCAGGGCTGGGAAAAGTACTGAGAATGACAACGCTAGACTCAAGAATCCTTTATTTCAGGGGGGGCTGCTTTAGCTGTCTTCCCTCTTATGAATTGCACCTTGCTATATGAAAATAAGTAGTCAGCACAGTGATATTCAGATCTCAGTGGTTCAGGAACCAAATGAGCAATCGGTATTGCCCAAAAGAGCCCCAGTAGTGTGAATTCAGTGTTACATTTACTATAGTACTAAATATTCATATTTAAACAGTATGACGGGAAATATTTAGTGTACATATATTATTCTCACAGCAAAACGACTGACCAAGTATTATTATTTAATCAACTACAATTGGTTAATAACATAGTAAAAGCCTCCTGATTGGTTAATAATTAAAATCACACAGTGTTTTAAATGCTGCAAACAGCTGCAGGACACATTAAAGAGTCACCTGCAGCTCACAAACCTCAATCTATCACTGAGTTAGCATATATTCTAAAGGACCGTTCAAGATGAAGTGACCTGTTAGCACCTCTGCAGTCAGTCATCGGACAAAAAGCAGGTTACCGCGTTCCAGGTTGTTGTAATAAGTCATAAATCCTAGTGTTGAGCAAAGTCATGAATTTAAGTGCCCAGGCTCGTTGTTTGAAAGTGTTGCATGGGTTACCTTTGAGGATCTATCACTCGACGTCTGACCCCTTTGGGATCACTTCTTCTCTTTGGCATTTTAAAGCACACAGATTAAACATAGCAAGATGCAATTCATAAGAAGGCAGCCTGCTAGAGTGCCACACCTGCAGTAAAGGAATGTTGCTTATTTCTAAAACTGCAGAGTCACTGCAAGTCCTTACTTTGAATGTAAATCAGTTTAAGGACTCGCTAGGCAAACAGAATGGTTCTCTTTTTGGTGCTGTCCCTTTCTGTTCCTAGGTGAGGAAGCCACCTGGTGGCCATTTTCCTCTCGATTTCCAGCTGCACTATTTTTATATAAATAAAAGTGTCTCTTGAATGTTTATAACGTCCCTTATAGCTGTTGGGACCAGATTTCTCAGGTGAAAAGCCAGGACCACTGGACAGGGTGCCAGTGTGTGTGAGGGAGTTGAACCAGTTTTTTCCTATGCAGCCCACTCACCATTTCAATGTCCCCCTTCTCTCAAACCCATGCTGCCCTCTCCTCCAAACTAGTCCCCATCTCCCTCAAAACATGCTGTTCCCCTACCTCGTTGCAGATAGTATCAGTGCTGTCGGCCCATCAGTGCTCCTCCTTCCTTGGTCTCCCAGCCCCTCCAGGGAGAACAGTCTCTCCAAACCAGCACAGGCCCAGTAACAGGGACAGCTGAGGGTTCTACGCATGTGACAATGGAAAGCAATCACAAAGGGCCTGACTTTCTTCTAGTACTCAACAAGGAACTTTGTTATAATAAGGGAAACACCCTGAGCCCTAAACCTACCTTGTGTGGCTCTCCTTCAGTGCAAAACTTCTGCCTAGAACTTTCCCAGCCCCTCTCTTGCTTGGCCTCCTGCTGCAGATTTAAAGGGCCAGAACACAGGGTTCTTACAGCTGTGTCTGTATTTCACTGGGCAATTCAGAGAACAGGTTCCTTGCTCTGGGAACACACCAGGTTCATTTTGCTATTTCTTCACAGATGACATGATTTTGGCTGGGGCTAGTGACTGTCTGATGATGACAGGAGACACTCCATCTCTCCCCCAAATTCCAGCCAAGGCAGAGCTGAAGAGAAGGAGGGGAAAGGAGACAATTGTACCAGAGTCCAGAGCTTTCACAAAGTCTATGTAAATAAAGTGAAATGGGAGCGGGAGGGCGGGGGGGCGGTGGCCAAATGAACATGTTGTACTGGGGCCCCAAATTTCTCTTTACTGGCCTGCCTGGGTGGATCCCCTCTCTGACTTGCCCTCCTCCTGGGGAAGAGCAGCCATCCCAGGATGCTTTGGGAGGAAGGCAGGCAGCACATTCCCCACAGAGTGAGATCAAGACAGCTGATGTTACAAATCTGGGCCCTGTCTCAGGGACTTTACTTATGTTCTTTCCTGCTGTTATTACTCTAAGGCCCTGTTTATTGACATACGGAAGAGGAATAAGCTATAGTGGGGTAAGACCCCTTTATATTGGTAGGTATATCTCCCCCCGAAGCAAAAGGACAGCGCTCTCCCATGGAGTAGGAGGGGCGGGCAGACCCTTAGCTGATCCCTGTGGTGCTGGGCTGTAGTCAATGGGGCACACTGGCAAGTGCTGGCAAATGAGGAGGAAGTTTGTGTATCCTTAATGGTAAGAGGAGAGCAAAGGAATCTGTCCCGAGGGGCTGCTCACCCAGTGCAGGGCTTTGCAGTCCCTGTGCACCTATCCCAACCTGTGCGCCCCCTAAAAGGACAGGGCTGTGTCACAACCGCTGCCACGGCCAATTCTCATTAGAGCACAGATTCCTCTCCATGAAATCGCCAACAAAGCACCCAGCTCACACCTCAGTGAGATGAGGGATCCACAGAGACTCTAGTCCTCCTCAAAGGGATTGTTCACCCCTGAAACTCAAGCTTGCAGGGTCAGGAAGAGGCCCCCGCAACCCAAGGCTCAAAGGGGTGGAAGGTTTGTGAGCTGCTGGGGTGGCTGTGAGGGGGAGAGGGAAAAAGAGGGTGAAGGGTGGTAAAGGATGGGTGGAGGTGTCTGGAGGGAAGGTGAAGTTCAGTGGGGTATGGGCAGGGGCTGAAGACCTGTGAGGGGGAAAGATTGTGGAGGTTATGGTGTAGTTGGAGGGGAAGGGCTGTGAGGGGGGTATTAGAGTGACTGGAAGGCTGGGGGGAGGGTGCTATTATGAAGGAGGACGGGGAAAGCACCAGAAAGCTTTTCCCCAAGCAGTGAGAAAGAGATTCAAAGGGCACAACTCCCCCGGGAGGAGAGATGAGAGAAACTCCGGCCCGGGGCAGGGAGAAAGATGGGCAGGGCTGGATTACAGGGCTGGCAGCGCTTGTGATGTTATTGGGAGTCTCATGGTCTTGGGGATTTGCTTTGTTTTTTCCTCAAGGCCCCAGTTCATGGAGTCATGCAGTTATGTGAGACTCTGCTTTCATTTCAAACAAACAAAGTAAGTTGCTAGCCCTATAGTGGCAGAAAAAAGCTGGCAGCATCAGGCTTGCTTTATATACAGGAAAGCAGCCTTTCAAGTGCTAGCATCATCTGGGGGTATTGCTACTGTTGCTTCTGTAGACCCATTATCTCCTCTTTGGAATGCAGCAGACGCCGGGGATGTCTAGAAGGCTGAGCCTGAGTCCCCTCACCCATTGCAATGGCTTCACTCCACACACATCCCCTCCACACACATGCACACGCACTTCCACTGGAAGTTATTCATGGGGATACTAAAAATATCAACTTGCAGGAGTCTTCAGTTGCCTGAAAGCACATTACAATCCTGAACTGGTAAAGGCTCCAAAGCAACAATCAGCGAGTCAGCAACATGCTCAAGTTTAGCACAGTTAGAATAAAGCTGGTCAGGGAAGAAATATTTCCATTTTTTCCCCTGAGTTTTAAGCATTCTTCTTAATGCTCACTACATAATATTTCCCAATGCACAAAACCCCCAAGAGGAGATCAGCACCACAGCAGCTTGAGCTTAGGTCTTTTTTTAATTGATCTTTTTCATGCTTTAAAATATGTATCTACAAAGGCAATTAAAATGCACAGGCATCGTTGCACACTGTTTGACTTGAAAGGAAGTTATGGCGCTGATATGAGGTATGTGAGAGACAGGTGAGACCCATTCATCCCACTATACTGTACAAATCGGTAAGGATGATACGGAGGGCTGACGTGAACCAACCTAAACCAGGAAATGTACAGTTAAGGACAGAGTTTCTTCCTTGGCACAGCACACAGTCCAATACAGTTGGTTTGGAAAAGTGGTTTCCTGTACTGATCTGAGATCCTCTAAGACACCAGGGCACAGAAATGAGAGTTATGAATGGAGCAGCAGTCTTACCTCTATGCACTTCATTATGTCGGGCTTTTAGCATCAGAGTAGCAAAAGAGTTCTTTGTATTTAACGGTCTTTTCCTCTGGCAGAGATTCAGGTGTCCCAAGCTTTACAGCACCACGTACACATCAGATACCTCATATTCCTTGTGTCTGAACCCTACTGAAGCCTCAAAGCATGGAATCAAAAGGATTTCCACCCTCACTCTCTAGTCTTTTCCCCGTGAAAACTGGCACTACCCAGGTAGGACTCCATGGGACAATGGAGGCCCTTGTTCTACCAATAGGGATATGTAAAATGGTACCAGCCACCGTCTTTTACCCTCAACACCTGCAGACATGTAGCATTGCCGCTTCCCCAACTCACCATTAATGAATCATCTGTCTGCTGCTTCCCACTATTGCAGCTCAGAATCATTCACAGAGCCTAGTGCCATTGACCCATCCCCTTACTGGAGCACAGTAATACTGCTGCTTCCCTGCACTCAACTAGAGTCCAAAATCTCAAGCATTCCCCAACCTTGAGCCCATACAGCTCTCACTGTGGCATAGTAACCTCTGCTTCCCCAGCCCTGGCTATAATCCAGTAGAGTTCGTGTGTTTATTGTTTTGACGGCAGTCTGGCATTTTTGCACTCTTCCCAGCACAATAGTGTATGCGGAGACACAGCATCTCATTAATATTAGCAGTCAGGTGTGTCAGTCCTGGTTCTCGTCAGTAGGTAGATAGTTCTCCCCAATAAATACTAACTTCCCTCAGATCGGGTTTGAAATCTTAACTAAATGATCAATATCATCTTTCTGTGCAAAATCTTTTGATGGTCATATGTGGGACAGCATATATTTTATGACCCTCTTGATAGGATCCAGCAAAGAGGACTTTTCCCCCCCACTCCAAAAAAAATTAAATTCTACTTGTCCATCTTAAAAGCTCTGGCTGAATTTTTTGCTATATAACCTGTGGTTATCCTTGCCCAATACTGTTCATAACTTGCCCCAAAAATACTGCTGCCCACAGCGCTTCTCGGGCCAGAACAAGACTGTCTTCCTACAGAGACATTTCTGACACTGAAGGTACTTGGATTTCTTTTGCATCTTCTCCAGCAGAATTAACACCACTACATCCTTTTTGTCCTCCAATAACCGCTGCTGCGCCAGGTGAAGGGTAATTCTCAGGATGCTACTCACGGACTGGAACTTGGAAAGCCCGAAAATTATTTTCTTGCTCTTGTGGACTGAATCCCACAAGTTTTCCATCAAGGATCTTCTTGGAATCCAGTCTCTTTCTTCAAGACAAAATTTGAACCGAGCGAGGTCTCTCTCTTCCATTCTGACTTTGAGTTTGTTATAGACCCAGTCAGCTACAGCTTTCTGATCTTTGTTGAAAGCCACAAAGGCATCATATTCCACCTCTTCTGCACTACTTTTCTTCACTGAGCATGCCCGGAAATGTGCCAGCACAGATAGAAGGTGTGCCAGAGGTCCCAGCCAAAGAGGCATTCCACTGTAGGCACAGCCAAGAATGCCAAGGTGAAAAGCACAGAAAACCCAAACTGGCAAAGTGAGACAGAGTCTTCAGAGCAGAAAAGCAGTTCATGGGTGAAGATGCTCTTGCCCTTTACCTCACATGGAGAGCCAAAGGTGACTTCATTAGTCAGGCTGGGTATTGTGATGTTCATAATGATGATGTATTCAAACAGTAAATCGACGTGCAGCACAGTGGGTTAAATCTGAGGTCCACTTCCATCAGGTTTGGGAGACATTCTGTGAACTGATTCCTATCAATATTTTGGAGCAAATTGTAGCTTAAGTCCAAATGAGTGAGCATGGACACATAGACAGTATCTGCAAATACTTCTTTGCCAGTCTTGTTTTTGCTCAGAAACAGCTTTCGAAGCTTGGCCTTCCTGGGAATGCTGTGGCAGGACAAGAAGGGGAGATCATTCCCAGTCCAGCACCTCCAGGTTAGGCAGAAGCTGCAGGTTGGTCCAGTTGAAAAAAAAGTGATGTGATTGCTCCTAACACACAAAGATCTTTACAGTCTTAGGCAGGTTTTCAAGAATCTGTGAAGGGAGGCCCGTCAAGTGATTACTGGAGATATCTAACTTGATTAAATTGGTCAGATTCTGGAAAAACCTAAGGTAGATATCTTCATCCCCTCACATCATCTCTAACTGGTTTCCGTTGAACATCAAAACCTTTAAGGAGGTGCTGCTGATAACCAAATTACAAATAGAATCAACAGAGCTATGAGCCAAACTAAGGTACCACAGAGATTTGAGGTGAGTTATGAAATTTGGGTTGTGACCAATACCCTGCATCAAGAAGTGGTAACCGTTGTAACGGAGATCCAAGGCCCCCAGGAGGGGGAGCTCAGTAAAGGCAGTTTCAAAAGTACAAATTGATTTTATTGTAGGAAAGATCAAGCATGAGGCAGTTGTTCAAGTGGGTGAACTGCAACCCATTTATAGACTGACTTATGCTATATTGTGATAGGTCAAGACACTTAATGCAAATCAAGTTCTTAAACATCACTGTTTTCACAGCCACAAGATTGTTTCCTTCTAAATTGAAAATCTTGCTGTAATTCTGATAACTGGGTTAAAAATTTTCCAGACTGGTGGAGTTCATAGCAAACTTTGCATTTGTTGCTGCCTCTTCAAAGTCACTTTCTGTGTCTATTGACACAAGCAGTTGCCTGCTTAAGCCCAGGAGATGTGGTTCCCCAGATGTCCTGAACTCATTCCTATTGTTCGGTTCTGTGATACTATTCTTTGACAGATCAATGTAGTTTAATCTAGGTAAATGGCTAAAAACTGACATCTCAATATGTCTGATAAAGTTCAAGCTGAGGTGTAACAGTGAAATTCTTTAGCCCCATTAAAGGTTGCATGTCCTCTTCAGTGAGCAATTGGAAGAAAAACCCATTGATCTCCAGTTCTTGCAATGACTCCAAGTATTGGAGGATTGGGTCAGGTTGAGCATTGTAAAGGTGTACTTCTTTTGGTAATTAAAAGATAACAAAAGCTTTTGGAGCCTGGTGAGCCATTTGAATGCTATGCTGCTTGAGATGGTGTTGGAGGGATAGTTATCAGTCAGGTTAAGCATCTTTAAAGTTCCCCAAAGACTGAAATAACCAAGAATCTAGTTCATGCAAGAAACTGTCCAACAGCACCAATTCCTCCAGGGTCCTCAGGGGAAGAAAGGAATCGGGGTCTGTATGGAAGGAACCATTGCACTCTGTACACAGGTTCAGCACGTGGTCACATCTGCAGTTCCCCTTCACATCCAATGTCTGGAGATTGGCGAGGTTTCCAAAATCACCTTGTGATATGTGAGTAAAGGAGAGAAAGATTTTCAAGCCAGCTGGAACGTTCTGTGACATGCTGGTCAGTTTGTTATAGTTGAGAGAACGCAGGGTCAGGTTCCCAGGTGGGACAGGACTCCTTCAGGAACAGCCACCGATGTGCTACAGGGATTTTTGTAGTAGCAGCTCATCCGTGCTGAGCATTCTCAGGCTGAGCAGATTAGTAAACACCTTGGGTTCCAGCCTCAGAATACTGTGTGTAACAAGTTCAGATACTGCAGGGTTGGAGGTAGAAGTGGAATGGATTCTAAATTGTGTTCAGACAGATCCAGCTGTTTCAGACGCTGCAGTCCAATGAAGGCTCCCAGCTGGATGGTCATGCAACACAGGACAGGTGAGATGTTCTACCCTGGGGGTAGACAGTCCACTCTCAGATTCAGTTTGACCAGGTTGGAGAGATGAGAGAAGGAATTATTATGCACATTTTTAATCTGGTTGTCCATTAGCAACAGGATAATGATGTTAGCCACGCAAGAGGCGGCAAAGAATGGGACGCCCTCCTGTGCTTTCTGCAATCTATCTTATTTGGGCCTACAGAGAAGGGACAACTCACTGATGTGGTGCCTCCTGCTGGTTGTCTTGGAAATTAGCTCAACTCCAGCTCTGGAGCACCCTCTGCTGGCCCATGTCTCACCTGCCTCAGGCCCTGTGTCCTTCCCAGACCCCAGTGCCCTTTTACCTCAGGGTTCTGTCCCAGTAGTACCCCCACAGTCTGGGTCTCCCCTCCCAGTGGAACCCCCAATCCTCTAAGCCCACCTTGCCTCAGGGGCCACTGCCAGTCATCACCTAGCCCCATCACTGGGGCAGACTGCAGTCTGTAATGGCCACTCATCACTGGCAAGGGGGTCAGACCAGCTGCCTCTGCATAACCCTGGGCTGCACCTCTGTAGCCCCAGTACCTGCACAGGCCTTTATCAAGGCCTCAGCCTGGGGAGTTGCCAGGCTGGAGCTCTCCAGGTCCTCTTGCCCTTCCCCAGCACTGCTCTGCTCTGCTCTGCTCTGCTCTGCTCCAGGTACCCTATTCCCCAGCAGCTAGGTCCTTCCCACTCCAGAGTGAGATTCCTCAGTGCATGGCTCACAGCCCTTTTATAGGGCCAGCTGTGGCCTGATAGGGCTGGCTACACCTGTGGTCAGCTACTCCCTCAGCTGCTCTAACTCCTTTAATCCCAGCCACAGCTATCTTCAGGGCTGTTTTTAACCCCTGTTCTGCAGGAGTTGGACAGCCACCCCACTACAAGGCCATTGTAGCTGCAAGGCAAGAATTCTGAGCAATGTCACAGGATCACTGCTCCAGAATAAAAGTGTTCACACAGAGCTAAATCAGGAACAACTCCATGTGTAGACAAGTCCTTAGATTTGTTAATACAGAATTGTCCATTATGGAAAGTTTACAGCTTCCTCTGCAGTGACTAGTACTGGTTACCCTCAGAATCCATCAGTGGAGGAGATGGAGCAATGATCAGATCAACAACAGTCCTATGTTCTTATAACTGAGAAAGAGGAATGTAGGCAATACCATTATTGTCCTGAGATGCAGAAAATCTATCCAGCAGACAGCCTTTCCAGCACTGGGTCCTCCAGAGAGCTCCTACACACAGGCAAGTGAGAGCAGGTGCCCAGCAGGCAGATGGTTCCCACACTGGGCTGCTGGCTCTCATCAGTGGGGCTCTCTCTCATGAGACATGGCAAAAATAAAATCTACATCCATTCAAGAGGCTGCATATCATCCCTCTTCAATCCAAGTTAATCACAGCTTTATTTGACTTGGTTCATCACCGCTATCTATGCATGGATGTTGCACTTCTCCCCACACACCTCCTGCACCATTCAATAGAAATTACCGCCCCCCCCCGCCCCACAAACTACTGGTCACAGTTCTCCTTCCACACTCTTTTTCTTGGTATGGTTTGTAATGCTTGGGAGAAGGGGCTTAACCCTTTGGTGAATGCTGGAAGGCACAGCAGCAGTTTTCAAACAATGCGATTCATTTGACTGACACGCCACAAGAAAGTGCCTGGCTACATCAGGCCACACTGGAAAAGCAGCAGTGGTACATTTCTGGCCACATAAGAGCCCCCTTTCCCTGTAAGATATTTTCTGCCTTGAGGATGGGTGCATTCCACCGAACAACATGGAGTTCCAGTACGAGGAGGGGCTCTGAATGGACAGGACTGCTCCTGGTCTATCATTCACACTTGAGATTAAATCCCAAAGACTGTAACCCTCTTTACTCCCAGACAAGGTGCAAGGAGAATGGCCATACACTCCTCAGCACACAGTTACAGTTTCAAAGCCTCCCCAAAGCTAACAAGTACCTTTATCCAATGCCCACATTCTCTCTTTCCAGGTGCATCATCCAGGGCCTTTCCCAGCCCTGCCTGGGTACGTCCAGGTGTTCTTGTTTTCCAGATATGCCAACTATGTTCTACTACCCTGAAGGATCTCATTTTCCAGGCCTTTCTGGATGTAAGGGAAGAGCGTCTTTCTAGGCTGAACCTTGTTCATCATGAGCGGGGTCAGCCTGTTCTATTAATGCAAGGTCAGGAAAAGGATGAACTATCTCGTTGTCAAACAGTGATGATGAGCCCATGTTAATAAATGAGCCCACCAGGATGGAAATGCATGTCTGGGCTGCTAAATGTTGTCCCACAGGCCTGTGATCTAGCCCAGCTGCAGCAGCCCCACCCTGCCTGGTCCCAAGAGGATGGACGGGGCCCTGTGGTTATCTGTCTCTGTTCCTTTTTTAGAACTCTGTTCTTAAGTAAATACACTCATAAAAGGACTGTTCTAAGCTGCTTGAAATTTTTGTAACAATTGCTCATCTGAACGTCACAGTGAGCTTAGCACATCAATGGATCCATTCAGGTTCTGTTCAGACAGGTGTGCTGCAATAAACAGTCGGTCCACAAGCAGCCTGCTAGGCACCACGACAGCACATGCAATCCCTCTCTTCCATGATGTGAAGAGACAGGAATAATTCTAAACACAATGTTTTTAAAATGTAACAGAACACGGCCAAAACCACGAATAGATCATTGTACTGTCTGCAGTGCTTGTGTCAGCAGGTGGCGCCATAGAACTGTTTTCCATGAAAACCTGCTGTTGTGTCCTGCTCGAGAATTTCAAAGCTCTCTACTGAGGTGTAGGGCTGCCAACATTGTATTTCAAAATCATTATTAAGAATAAGAAGCAGCACTCACCTACATTCGCCAGAGATATTTCTTGCTGCTTTTTAAGCCCTCAGCAACTCCCAATCTTGTTGTACAGAGATGAAAAAAAAAAAAAAAAAAAAAAAAAAAGAGATGTCCCTTGTAATAATGGATGTTGGGCAACCCAACCAGTGTGATAAATCAGAGACCCAACAACCAGACAGCTAGAGGCTATGGCCATTTTACAAATGCGGAAATGGAGCCATGGAGAGATTAGAGATCAAATTTTCAAAAGCAGGTTCTAATTTTAGGTGCCTCAAGTGTTGGGTGCCCAATGCATAGGTCCAGATTTTCAGAAGTGGACAGGACGTTGAAAGCCTTGAGACACATTAACATAGATAGCTGTATTTATATAGTAAAATGTGAAAGTTCCTCTTTAAAGACTTGAGGACTCCTGACGGAAAAAAATGGTGAGAAACAGAAACAATCCTGCTGACTCAGTCTTGTTTTTCTTCTCTTTTTAATTTTTGTTCAACCTTTGCATGAAAACAGGGTCCTTTCTTTTATGAGAGTTTCATCTGTGGCAGCTGTTTATTCCCGTTATAATATCATGATCCTACACTTGTGACATCATAATCACCATAGCAATTAACTATAGTATTAAATGTAGTAAATAGATTGTGGTAACTTCAGCTGGGACATATGCATCTGAAGCAGGGAAACTTTTATTGATCCAAATTCCTGGGCTCAATTCACCACTGCCTTGACCTTTGTGCAGCCATTGACACCAGAACAACCAATCAGAATGGTAACACTTTTACACCCACTTTGCATTAGTAGGAGTGTCTATGCAATAGGCAGAGCAATGCAGAACTACGGTCTCTTTTGCATGTAAATCTTAACAGATGGTAAGTGAGAAATAAATACAGAGAAATAGAGTTGTCCCTAAAAAGGATATGTATAAAGGGTGAGCGGCACTGAAGTCAATGAAGGTATGCCCATTTACAGCAGATGCAGATCTGGCTTAATGCTTGTTGAGAAGTTCCATAAAGTCCTATTGACTCTTTAAATCAGGGATGTTGTTCCCAAGCCACCTCTTTGGAGAATGGACTGGGACCGTCTTTTTGTTCTGCTTTGGTACAATGCCTGGCACAATGGGGTCCTGGCCCATACTTGGGGTTCCCAGGTACTATGGTAACACAACAATAAGCAGTCTGGAGAAGGAGAGGCAGTAAGGATACTTTGAAGTGAGGGTGGTGGACAACGATATCATTAGGAAATCCTTAGAGACAGGAGTGGTAAGAACATTAGGTGAATGTTATATCCAAACCCCACCAAAATTAGATTCCACCTTTCAAATGATGTGTAGTTAGGGCAGTTCCCAACCTTAAAACTACAGTGCTTTAGCTGTAGCTGTGAGTGCTCAAGCGATCAGTTGCTGATTAAAATCACAGTTTCTTTTCTGTGTTGCATTGTTTTCTGGACCCAGTGATGTGCCTTGAGAATGGCTAAAATGCCTTTTAATTTAATTCACTTGGCACCTTTTCTCCTTACTACTCTCAGCATTTTATAAACGTTAATTACTCCTCCCAACAGCCTTTTGAAGTATTACTCCCCATTCACAGATGGGGAAATCAAGGCAGGAGTTCAATGACTTGCTGAAGGTCAGAGAGTTAAGCCTGGCCTACACCTACAAATTAGATCGACCTAGCTACATTGCTCAGGGCAGTGACAAATTCTGTGCATTGTGCAACATAGTTAGGTTGGCCTCACCCCCACTGTAGATGCAGCTCCATCAATGGAAGAATTATTCTGTTGACCTGCCTCTCAGAGAGGTGGATTAACCAGGTCCTGGTCTACACTACAGGGAATAAGAGTGGGGAAAACAGGACAGATAAGGAGCTAGGAGAAAGTGAAATGACTCTGCTGGGTGACCCAAGAACCTACCCAGGACAATGAGTTTCTCCTCAGCCAGTTGGATACTTTCCACTCCCCTCCAACTGCCCACTTTGTTCTTGGGAGCAGGGAGATGACTCAAATAGGTAGAAAGCCTGTTCTGTGAAGTGTTTATAGTCAGCGCCACTCAGCTGAAAGCGCACAACCCAACATCTGGCCAGGCCCTTTACTCACACAATCAAATTGTCCAAAACAGGTTTCCAGCGCCACTGATGGAAGAGGACAGCTTTGTACAACCCAAGTGTCATTTTGCAGACTTTACCTTAAGGAATTAGCTGGTGGCAACAGGCCATTATCTTTAAGAACCAGCTATTAAAGAGAGAGGCAACACACACTGAATGAGCAGGTGACACTCCTATCCCAGTTTAATTCCCAGAAGGATTCATACAAGCTCTTCTCAAAACAGTATCAATTTTGTTTAAGGTCATTCAAACAATGCTTTGCCAGTGAAGTGACCAATCACACAGCATGGACTAGAAAGTCCCAGAAGAACAGTCCTGGCTGGCAATTTGTGAGCAAACTACAGGCTCCACCTTCCTTGAATTGTGAATCACTTGTTTGCAACATTGCATCCCTGCCTACAAAGTCAGCTGGTTCCACCAGGTCACAAGCAGAGAAACTTGACTTAATGGCTACAATTCCTTTGCTCTGCTCTGCACTGAAGTGGTTAGGCCAGCCTGTGTGTGTATCAGTGTGCAAAACACGCTCAGCCTTTTCTGCACCCACTTTGCTACCTTTTCATCCCCTCCCTCCCCCCGTCGCTGCTCTCTGCCTAAGGAGAGCTACTTACCTCTCCCTCTAAACTCCCTGGTCACACGACCGTCCTCTCTGCAACCCTTCCTGCCCCCGGGAGCCCCCCGTACCCCTTCAGGAGCAGGCTCTCCCATTTGCCATGGACTCTATTGCAGGTGTCAGATGGAGGCGCCGCAGAACACTCCCCCCACCCCCAGGAAAAAGAAGGCGAGGCACCAGTTCACAGGCAGGTGAGGGCTAGAGGTGGGCGTGTCTTGGAGCGCGTGGGCGTGGCCGGCAGGTGAGGGGCCGGCCGCAGGTAGCCGAGGCCGGCATGAATGGCAGCGAGAGGGGAGCGCGCGGTCCTGCTCCGCCGAGCCCCGGAGCCGGAGGAAGAGATGGGGCGGCGGCAGAGGTAACGTGTGCGTGCCCCGACCACGCTCCTGCCCCTGAGGGTGGGAGCGATGTCCGAGCCCTCCGCAGAGCCCGGCTGGGGGCGCGGATCCGGTTCTCTCCGAGCCTTGGCCCGGGTCCTTTCTTTGGGGGAGCAGCGACCCCCTGTTCCAAAGCCTTAAACCCCAGAGACTGCAGCGGGGGGACCCCCGCCAGAACAGACACAAAACCCAGCTAGCCTCAGCTTGGGAGTTTGTGTTAGTGTCTGTGGAAGGTGCAATAGCCAGACACTCAGCTGCCATCTCCGGGGGGGGGTCCTCCCTTATTCCCCATTGTCACCGCCCACCCATCCCCTTCCCCAGAGGAGCCGGTTGTTGGGTAGGGGGATGGATCGACCCTGACTTGGGGGAGGAGGGGGTTCTGTGTTCCAGAATGAAAGGGGGTAAGTCCATTGCAACTTGCTGTTGAGTTGGGGCTATATTGGAAACACTTTAAGTGGCTTGCCCTCAATCCAGCCAGGAATGTCACAGCTAAGGCCCCAATCCAGCATATGGAGCCACTGACCTCAATGAGGTTTGGAGGTTGGTCCAAACATGGAGAATCCATAGGTGCTGGAGCTGGGGGTGCTACTGCACCCCCTGGCTTGAAGTGGTTTCCATTAGATAGGGGTTTACAGTTTGGTTCAATGACTCTCAGCATCCCCACTGTACAAATAGTTCCGGTATCCCTGGCAGTCAGTGACACAGGCCCTGATCCTAACACCTCACACCAAAGTCAACTTTGTGGCAGAAAATCCCTGTGCTGTCTCACAGCCCCAGGCTAGCCCTGCCCCAGTGAAGAATTGGTGGTGGGGCATGTTAGCCTTTCTCAAACACCTTCAACAGAAATGGAATCTATTAAAGAACAGCTGGTTCTCGAGGAGAACATGCTGGAGCTGGGAGAGTTCTCACTGGTACTCACTGCTGGAGGACCTATGGCTGGTCTGGATGGTTATATGAAGCCAAGATACTGATTGCATGTCCAATCAGTGCTGGCCCATGCAGTGGTTGAGGCAGGCTGCATAGAGAAGCAGAAGGTACGTTTTGTCTGTAGGTACAGGACACAGGGGATGGGCCATAAGGCATCACAGGATCTGGTTAGCCACAGCTGGACAGGGCCAAATGGCAGAAGTCAGATCAGGCTGTGGAACGCCCCACAGGTCAGGCACTGCTTTCCAGCTCCCTGGTTTCAATTAAGCCCATTTTAAAGATAAGGGCCAGTTGCAAACTGTGCTCCCAGCCTCATCCCATACACTGGGGGGGCCTGGCCGTCCCTGGTTGCTGCAGGTGCAGAGGCCCTGAGTCATGCTGCAGTTCCTGTGCCCAGTTCAAAACCGATCTGGGCCTCACCACCATGGTTAGGGCAGATTTCATCCAGAAGTGAACAGCTACTGAGACAACTTCTGCCCTCACGGCTGCTTAGAGTTCAGCAGGGCTGCAGGGGTGGGACTGAGTGCAGAACTCAGCCCAGGAGTTCTCTGCAGTTAATGATGGTCCTGGTGCTGTTCTAACTCATGGCAGTAGCCAAGACGTCATTCTAAATCCATCCACTTCTTGGTCACTCTGCTTGGTCACTGGGCTCTGCAGGTGCTTTTAAACCTGGCTCCAAAATCAGGCACCATCAAAAGCAGAGGATTTTCGTCTGATCTTCCAGATGAGGCCCACCCCAGTAACCTGGCTGATAAATCACTGGAGTCTTGTACATGGGTGTACTGGTGATTCTGGAGAGCGATCACTGTGCTCACAACAAGAGCAAGGGGAGTAATACAATGAAGTATAAGGAAATGTTCCCCTGGAAAAGAACACTCTGCGGAGAAACAAGATGAGCAATAAATAACCAAACCCCAGTGTGACAGCTACATTCCTTCAGGTTTCAGAGTGGTAGTCCTGTTAGTCTGTATCAGCAAAAGGAATGAGGAGTCCTTGTGGCACCTCAGAGTAACAAATTTATTTGAGCACAAGCTTTCATGGGCTAAAACCCACTTCATCGGATGCATGCAGTGGAGAATACGGTAGGAAGATATATATTTACACGGAGAACATGAAAAAATGGGTGTTGCCATACTAACTATAATGAGAGTGATCACTTAAAGTGGGCTATTATCAGCAGGAGGAAAAGAAAACTTTTGTAGTGATAATCAGGATATAAAAGTTTTTTTTCTCCTGCTGATAACAACCCACCTTAAGTGATCACTCTCATTATAGTTAGTATGGCAACACCCATTTTTTCATGTTCTCCGTGTATATATATATATATATATCTTCCTACCGTATTCTCCACTGCATGCATCCGATGAAGTGGATTTTAGCCCATGAAAGCTTATGCCCAAATAAATTTGTTAGTCTCTGAGGTGCCACAAGGACTCCTCATTCCTTTTACATTCTTTCAGTCACTCAGACCCTAAACCTTTGGAAATGCTTGAGTGCTTTTAAGACCCTGCTGGAATTCTGCCAGAGGCCTGGGTCCCTACAGTTCAAGGGGCAGCCTCGGTGCCTGCTATAAAAGTATCCTTGACTGTGTCCAGAGCCCTTCAGCTATTCAGGCCAAGACCTGCCTGTGATCAATTGTCAGAATCTTCCTCTGACAGCTGCCTGTATTCCCTAATCCTGGCCACCAAGTGGGAGTGAGGTGAGCAAGAGGAGATGATAGATAGAATGAAGCTTTATGAGTGCATCTATTTTGTTTCCCTGCCAGAGTGTTTGAGGAAGGCTACCTGCAGCCAAAATAGCTTGGGACAGGTATTTTGCAAGAATGGTCCAGAATATTAAAAATACTAGGTGGAAGAAAACCAAAATGCAGTAGGGGGTGGGGGGGTTTTCTGGTTAAAGTATTTTACAGTATTGCATAGGTCCTCCGCACATGGGGTGAAATTCACTTCACCCACATTGAGCCTGAGTAATTGCTCTGGCTTTATAGTTGTTGAAATGTAGGGAGCTGGGGAAGCAAAAGCCATCCCGTCTCTAACGCAGAGCCAGGTGCAGAGGTCCCATTCTGGAGTTCTATCCGCTGGCTGCTTAATAAGAGTCTTGCGTTTTTCAGCAGCTATCCCATGCATGTTTAAAGGCCCATGAGTAGCAGAGTCAGGAACTGAAGCCAGATTTCCTGGGTTCTGATCCAGTTACAGAAGCAACTACTCTAGCTCAGCACACAGTAGATAAGAATTTTATCACAGATGTTGGAGAGATTCAGGCAAATATCATTACCAAAGAAGTCAGGGCTTGTGGCAAAGGAAAAAAAAATTAAAAAGCAGTAGTGATGAATTTTACATTACAGAGCTCGAATCTACTCCAAACATGAAAGCGATTCCTTGCTGAATTTCTGGATAATAAGCATCTGTTTAATTTTGAATTAAAAGGAATTAGGGTAAAGGATAGGGAAACTGAAAAGGGTACCAGGGTGTCTAAATAAGATTAAATCTATAAAAAGAAAGAATCAGTGTAGCATTGTACTAGAGAGAGAGAGAGAACAATGCTGCACTGATTGTGTGTGTGTGTGTGTGTGTGTGTGTGTGTGTGTATACACACACACACACACACACACACACGTGCTGTCAGGGCAGGTGCTACCAAATTTTAGATGCAGTATTAGAAATGCCAGAGGGTAGAGGTAATAATGGGCCTACATACGTGCAGTGATGGACCGACTCCTATTCTCTGCACACATGATTCAATAGGAGAAGCTAAGTGGGGCCATGAGCCTGCATTTGGATCCACTGAAGCCAGCTGGGCTCTGCAGGGGCATAGAGCTCTGGCCACCTGGACCAATTGCAGCCTCAAAGAGTAAAGAAAGAATCAATTCTCCTACACTACTTCAGCCTGGGCTGCGTTTTGGTTTTGAGTCAAAACACTATGGAGCTTGGCAGATTCAGGGTTAATCCAGGTGAAATGATGATTTGGGCTGAGTTTGGCATTGACCTTTGGGGTTTGTTTAAAGCTGAAACTCAAAAGGGGCCATAGGACCTTGTTGGTAGCACCATGGTTAGAGACATATGCCAGCAGCATCACACTGTTTAGTTAAGTTTAAGGTGGAAAATAAGAACCTAGCTGCAGGTTTTGTTGCTACATAAATTACTACTTTGAATTATTAAACTGGGATTGGCTTTTTTTCTTTGGGTCTTTTGTGGAATTTGCTTTAATGTTTCTATATTACTGAGATTTGCATCTAAAGGCTGTGCATGCTGATAAGCATTTTTTAAAAGGCTAGTATGCATGCTGGAGAGAGAGATGTCTTTAAAGGGGCATTTCTGTAGTTTAGGTTTTGAGATTATCACCTAGGGAGGCAGAGGAAGCTGAATCTGGTTTGAATTAGATCCATAGGGCCAAATTTTGGTCTCTGGCTAGATCCACATTAGAAACTTTTGCCCATATAGTAATGTTGCCAGTGTCTTTTTGTATGACATCATGATGCTGGCAAAAGCCTCAGTGTATAGGCAGTGATAGCAGCTAGAGTGCTTTTGCTGGTATAGCTTATTGCATTCAGGGACTGGTATAAACTGCAGAGGCAAAAGCACTCCTTTCCAGTATAAACTGTACCTACAGTGGGCAAGTTTGCCAGTATATTGCAAAACTGTACCTGCAATGCTTTTCTAGTGTAGACTAGACTCAGTTGAACAGGTGTAAATGCAGAATAACTCTGAAGTCAGTGGAACTATTCCTGGTTTAAGGCCCATTGTTTTAACGTGTCTTTTAAAATTGCTCAGCTAGCAGTGGCTTTTCCTCCGTATCTTTTATGGTTGTTTACTTCCTTGTATGTCAAAAGGATCTTGTGAGGCAATCAGAGATGTCAAAACTGTTCTGGTAACAGGGTTCATTACCATGGCTGCCTTTGACTGGCTGCCTCTGCAGCAGAGCACAAAGCTTGCTGTCGTCTAGTATAAATACAACTTCTTATTTCTCAGTGAGACACCAGAAGATAAGAAGTTAGGTGATTGCATATGAAATTTTGAATTAGCTCAGATGCAAAACTTGTCAAGGTCTCCCAGCTGTTCCTCTCTGTGCAGAACGCTTTGTTGTAGCCTATGCATGATGAGAAATAATTACTCATTCGATAGCTGGGTGTATGTTTATATGCACCCCACTGACCAGATTCTAATTCAGTTCTTAACCAACAATTGTAAGTCAAAGATAGTGCTTCTATTTAAGTTGCTTACCTGCTTACCTACTAAGCTTACCTGCAATGCTTTTCTAGCGTAGACTTGACTCAGGGTGACCAGATGTCCTGATTTTATAGGGACAGTCCTGATTTTGGGGCCTTTTTCGTATATAGGTTCCTATAACCCCCTACCCCCATCCCAATTTTTCACATTTGCTGTCTGGTCACCCTAGACTCAGTTGAACAGGTGTAAATCCAGAATAACTCTGACGTCAGTGGAGCTGGGGGGATGCTTTCAGTACAAACCTGTAACTTGGGGCAGGTTTGCCAGGGTCTCAGGACCTGTCGTGAATGCATGTGGCCTGAGTTGCAGGACAAGCCTGGCCCATTTGTGAGTCAGCGTGAATCTGGCTGGTTTCAATCAAGTTTTGCTTTGTTTGAAAAAAACAAACCAATTTTTTCTGTGCTGGGCTCAGTTTCCAAGGGTCTGACTCACCCCTGGTTCTGCAAACACTGGCTCCTGAA
Organism: Chelonoidis abingdonii; assembly: GCF_003597395.2. Classification (NCBI taxonomy): domain Eukaryota; kingdom Metazoa; phylum Chordata; order Testudines; family Testudinidae; genus Chelonoidis; species Chelonoidis abingdonii. The sequence continues at coordinate 24,141,496 of NC_133784.1, read as the reverse complement.
TTTATTTTAGGGGTGGGGACATAGCATTGTTGCTTAATAATATGTCATCACGAGATATTACTTTGGCACACAGTAAAGAAAAATAGGTGGGAACCGTCCTGTAAGTGCCTCTTTGATACTAAACACTTGGACATGCAATAGCCAAAACCATTTAAGAAACATAATGCCCACCTAAGTCAAGCCTGTTTCAAGTCTATTTCTATTGACTTCAGTCAGTGCTGGATCAGACCCTCATCTTGTACTATTATGACCACATTGTGGGGAGAGCCTCCCACTTCACAAGGTCCTAGAACCTGGGCTCCAGCTGAGCCCAGATGTCTATACTGAAACGAAACAGCCCCGCAGCCCGAGTCAGCTGGCACGGGCCAGACACAGATAACTAATTGCATCTATAAGATACCTTTAGCATCTACAGGATGGAGAACGTCAAGATGTGAATGAACTTGAAAACTTCTCCAGTTATAACTACCCCAAACCTCAAAGGTTACTGTAGCTGGAAAAGCTGGATTTAAATCCAACTCAATAAACCAGAGCACAGTGCCATGCACAAAGATCCTTCCATGGCGAAAAGGTTCTTCTAGGAATTGGCATTAACCTGTGATAAATGCCCCTCTTTGCCACAGGGTTAGGTTCAAGAATCTTTCTCTATTGGCTGAGTGGCTATGGGGACCGTGCAGATTTGGTCTGGATCATTAGTCACCGAAAGCAGTTACTATGTGGCAGCTGCTAACAGCCTTTTTGAACTCTTTTTTTTTTCCCCCACCACTCTCCGCAAACACATAATCTATCACTCTCCTAGCTGTCACCTCTTAAAAAAATACCCAATTGCATCTATTACCCTATGTCCGTCCTCTGATAATTAAACCACCACCACGTCACTGACATATTTAATGGAGGAGTACTAAAGGCCACCCAGACTCTGGAAAAAATAAAAAACGAACAATAATAAGTAAATAAAAAGATTTTAGAGTCTGTTTAATAGCATCAAACGGTCCAGATTTGGCCCACAGACTATTGACTATCTCTGTCCATTCATGCACCTCAAATTGAACATAGAAGTATGTTGGCAGCTATTGGGTAGCACAAAGTCATGCCAGCCTGCCCAGGTAAGAAGGGGTGGCATTTGCCTAAGCTTCCAGGATCCAGCCAAATAAAGCTCATGACCAGAATCCACCCTGGTGGTGACAAAGGCTGAGACCTACATGGGAGAGGATAAAGGCAGGTAAATCTGTTGCTGAATTTAGCACAGCTCAGCTAGCTGGGCCCAGTTCCCAGCTAACACCGGCTGATTTATGGCTTTACATCCCTACAATACATTGACTGTTTCCATAGGCAGGCCGCTGACATGAGATTGTGGGTTCATTGGAAATCAAACTTCAAGGGACACCTAGGAGGGGAGGGGAGCGAATCCTTGAGGCCTGAAATCAAAGGCAACATTCAGATAGAAAAGCTGCATTTGTCACTGCGCTTAGCCCCATGATGTTGCTGGTGAAACTAAGGCACTGCAAGGGGAAGCGCAGCAAGACAATGGGAGAGCTGGGAAGACAACCCAGAAGTCCTGACTCTACTTGACATGCCTCTTCTTTGCTGGGTGCTCTCCTTGTTCTGCTGCAGCCTGATCACCTGGCAGATTTATGCCTCACTCCTGGCAGAGAGCACTTGGCTACAGTCTCTCTCAGCTATTATGTGAAACTAAGTCCCTAGACAGCAGCATTTCCAGACGTCTGTTAAGAGATCTCCATTACAAAGGGAATCGCTGGCACACAAAGGCAGCAGAATATTATTGGCTGCAATTGACTGAGGAAATTACTCTCTCCCTCTAGAAATGTTTTGCATAACTGTGCTCTCCAAGATCTGCTTTAATATCAGAAACTGGCCCATGGTTCAGAGTTCCTAGTAAGTCTTCATCCCTCCCTAGTCCTGGGGAGACAAGAGAACCACAACTGGACTGGAAGTTCTCCTTCCTGAAGCCACATCTCCCACCCTCAGCCCTGCAGTGGGGGGAGGAGGGGTCCACTCCCATGGAAGTGCATTGCCATTCACGCACCTACATATTTATTATCTGGCCCATCACTAGGGGCCCAAAAATTGCTTTCTGGTGAAGTACAAAGCAGTTACAGGAGGATTCAAAAGTTTGAGAAGCAGATCAGTCACCCCTCCCCCAAAACCATGAGTGACTTAAAAACCAGATTCTCCTCTTTTTATTTGTCTCCTGCTTTCTCATCCTACGTCTGCGGCACTGGAGCTGTGCTGCTTCCTACAGCAGCCACAAGCTTTTCCCATTCACTGTAGTTAACCCACCTCTCCAGGAGGCGGTCGCTAAATCAGTTTCAAAGTGATCAAAACTAACGTTCACTTCCCCAAGCCATCGTTTTATGCAGAGTTCTGGTGGACCAGCTGGGCCTCGTAGCAACTAGGCTAATGGGGCCTGTGCCCTGGGGCCATGGCCAATTAGGGGGGGCCTGGAAAAATGGATGCGCCCCAACCCACTCCACTCAGCACTCCTCCCGGGGAGCAGGGTCGGGGCGCGGAGGCTTGCCTTGTTCCGCTCGCCTGGCGTGCCTGCCAGTGAGCAGGGCAAGCCCCCAGACCCCGACCCCACCTCTGGGCAGGAGTAACAAGGGGGTGCAAAGGGGACTGCAGGTGGAAGGGGTGAGGAGGGGGCTCCCACTTGCTCTGGCTCAGGGCCCCATAAACCCATAATCCAACTTTGCTTATAGCCTTCCAGCACATCAAGTGCACCTAGACTCAAACCTCCGAAAGCCAGGAAATAGAGTTGTAGGAGGCTGGCCTGTACTATAACTGGGGTCTAGAGCAATCTGTGGGTTAAAATCAGCTCCTCACTGGGGAGCTGAATCTGAGGCTACCCTTGCCCAAATGACTACAAGTTTGCCCCTGTTAGGGCACAGCGGTCTCCAAGGTGATCTTATGACAGATGTGAATTACAGAGCCTTTAGAAAATTAAAAGATGCTCAAATGTGGGGGACTGAGTAATGAGAACCCCTTGATTTAATGATCCCAAATTTTCACCACAAATACTACCCCAGCCCCAGCTGTGGCATACCAGTTTTCAAGACAATCTTCCTCTGTATGCGGATTTTATAGCACTTTTATTTTTAAAGCTATCTTTATTTAATTTAATGGGGGGAGGGGTTTGCATCTTGGGAACCCTTTGACTAAAGGACTTCAGCTTGCACCCCTAACCCTACCCCTTTCCCCAGTGTGACACATCAATGTTATGTGGGGCAGTAGCATACCCCAGTTAAAATGGGAATTTGGGTGTAACCTTAACAGGAGTGAAAAATTCTCCAGCAATCCAGTCTTTTGGGTCAAAGTATTTTTAAGGTTTAGTGTAGCTTGTGCACAGCTTGATTTTTCTGTGGCTGTTTGCAGGGGCTGGGCAGAGGGCTGTCTCTATTTGCTGTTTGCTATGACTGCTTTAAAAAGGCCACACAACTAACTGAAAATACAGTACTTTGAAGAGTGAAATTGATAGATGTGAACACTTGCATCAAAGGGCATGGCTGCCCTGTAGCACCCCTTTCTGGCCAGCATGGTTCTGCCAAGGCTGACCTCAGTTTCCCCTTCACTCAGGGACCTTTACAAAGGCCAAATAGTCTAGATATTCAGAACATTCCCCTGCTGGCATCCACTCGATTAAGTCCTGCAAAATAAATCTCAAACTTACCAAGTCTTCATCCCAGTCTCAGCTGGTCCCAGCCCCTCCTCCCTGAGGGTCTATCTTCCTCTCGATACCACTTGCCTGGAACATGGCCTTCTCCATAGGCTTTCCCCCTTGGTGTCTTTCCTCTGCTGCCTCAGGGCCCTGCAGGAATCTTCTTACTCCCCACAGTGTCCCCCCTTTTAAAAGGTTCAGGTGCTGTCCCTTAAGCCTAGTAGGGCAGCAGGTAATAAGCCCAGGTGCACTAGCGTCCCCTTCCTCTAAAAGATGCCAATCACTAAGACACCTTGGTTTGTGTGGACTGGATGAATTGCTCCAGAAAGCTATTTACTTTTCATGATGAACATGTTAGTGTTTTGACTGACAACAGTCAATACTGACCACGTACCCATCCTTAAAATAGGTCTTTTATTATGGGTGCCTTTCTTGATGCTCAGCAACTCCTTTGATCATGCAGACATTGATGAGAATGACAACTACTTGATTTTCTTTGATTACACCCAGTCCCACTGTTCAGGACCGGAGTGAGGTGCAGGCAGCATGATTACATTGCCCTAATGCTGCTGCTCCCTAGAGCCTTTCATCTTCTATCTATTTAATTAATGCTATTTTCCCTAACAATATTTCTAAAATAAGAATTGAATAATAATGTGGCTTGTAGGGCACTTTGAGACATCAAGTCTCAATAGAAGCTTTGACCTTAGGACTAAACTTGCAAGAGGCAAGTTTTGTAGAAGGCAGGTACAGAGCAACTAACGTTCACAATGTTCTCAGAGAGCTGCTAAGGGCAGGGCTCAGACTCAGAGCACATGGATACTGGGTGGGTTCAAAACCGCAGCACATCACCTTGAGCCAACCACTTATTCTGATGTCAGGTGACTGGCAAACACACTGGCTTGTACCAGAGTGCCAGTCCTGCTGTAAGCATCAAATGACTTTCTTTGGCTCATCAGCTTGGCTCAAGCCATCTGGTAGAATAACCTTTTAAACATTGCTTCTTCAAAGGGGCAGTGGGTACCAGACCTGAGCTGAGATCGGTCACCATAGGGTGCTGCTATCCAAGTTTTGAGAGTGTGGCAGCAGAGCCATGATTGGATGTGAACCAAAAATGTTAAGAACCATAAACATTTGTTTGACATTTTTTAAGGTTTTGTTTTGGGAACCCCTTACTCAAGTTACCTTGAGTTCTGAACACTCTCCCTACCCTCATTCCCCAGAGGGTACAGCAACTGACAGGACACTGACTGAGCACGTGGAGCGCTTTGAAATAGCATCTGTTAAACAGTAAGCGAGTCTCAGCCTTACTGATGGTGGGGCAGTAGCACCCCTTTGATAACACTACTGGTCAAACCCCCATCCAAGTCAACCGAGAGACTCCCATGGACTTCAATGGACTGATACAGCTGATATTCCACTGTGAAATCTCCCCAGGTATAAGGGAGGATGATGGTGAAGAGCGCAGCTAACCCTCATGTCTTGCCCTTTGCAAGCCCTCCCCACACCCTAACCTGCAAGCAGTCAGAGTGAGAGCAGAGGGGCTGCTGCTAGACCAAGATGTGGGGATGGAAGCATGCTGCAGAGCTGCTCTGAGACCCACGGCTGGGTTTTGCAAGGCATTGGTCCTCTCTGTTCCCCATGGTGGAGAAGCTATGCAGAGCAGGCCATCATTTTTAATTGGCATGAACTGGGGTCTGTCTGGGGCTGCTGTCAGCCTCCGGTAGCCCCTTGTTGTTGAGCATGGTGATGGCCGAGTTTCCCCTTTATTTAGCCAATCACTATTTAATCCATGGCTGGTAGTTCCTTGCTATGCCTTCAGCCAGGTGGTTAATACTGTAGTCTCTGTCTTCCAGCTCAGGGCAGCAAAGAGTCTGGTAGGTCAGGAGGCCAGTAACCTTAGCAAAGGGTCAATAGACTCCACCTCTTGGGGTTCTGGCCCCACTACTCTGCTGGGGAACCCAGGCTCAACCACTCCTCAGGGACCCTGTGTGAAGAAGTTGGAACCAGTTTTTCCCAGTGCCTGCCTGCCTCTGACCACACCTGTCTAGCAGGCTGTTTCCCAGACTCACTCTGCGAGCATCCACCTCTGAAGGTCCAGCTACCTGGTTAGCTTCCCATAGTTCATTGCTAAAGGGCCCTGATTTCAGTAGTTCCTCAGCCACTGCTGCCCTGCAGCCTTTTTAATGATCCCAGCTGTTGCAGAGCCACTACTCAGCCCCAGCAGAGGAGGCAGCTCATCTCCCTGTTAACCCTTTAGCAGCTGGGACAGCGTGACAGGGTCTAGGCCAAACTGGGTCTGACAATAATCAAAGGGCTTGAGTTCTGCTGCCCACATTTCAGTCAGGGCTATCTTTAGATCAAATAGAGCTGAACTTACTTGCTTCCCTCCCTTAACTCCTCAAGGCCAGGAAGATATTTGAATTTTAGTAGGTTAAACCATCAGAGGCCATCGGGTAAAGTGTAATGGGTTGTTCATGCACTGTCTATGTCAGGGGGGATTTGCAGGGTTAGCATTATAGGTGGGTCAGATATTGGAGACACTAAGGGGTGCATGGGTCTAGTGCTCTGACCATACATTCCTCCCAGAAAAAGCTTGTTAGATTTTGTTTTGTTTAATTAACATGAGGGCACCCTGGTGCCCAGGGCAGAGAGCAAATCGCTCTTGTTTGGATGGCGCTAGATTGTGAAATGAAGCCCAGCAGGTGGGGCTGTCCTGTGTGAGTTTCAAGAGATTGCTTCCCACAGATGTGGAGTAGCTCTCTTCTTTCTTGCTTCTGAGGCTACATCTACAGCTTCCCACCTCCCACTCCCTTTCCTTTTCCCCCACTGAACTGTGAAGGCTTCCTGGACAAAGGTGTTATTGTCTCTCTTACAGTGGGAACCCCGAAATGCTGGAGGGCAGGACCGATGGATGATGTGCATCACTCATATATTGGTAGATAACTGTACAATTGAACACAGCTTATGCTAATAGTGTTAATTCCTGACTTGCTCCTCTTGGGGTCTGATTTTCCTGGAAGCGTTGTCATTGCCTTGCCCTCAAGTAGCTGAAGACTTGGGGGATATTAATGCTGGAGCTGCCATCAGCTTATGGACAGTCTCCTTTGGCCCAACACTGGATCCGCAGTTCAACTCCCAGCAGGGACAAATTCTTTCCCACCTCACTGACCGACATTATCCTGCGCTGCTGACTTCCAGTGAATGCCCCTCTTGGCACAATGAAGATTCTGACTTAGTGGCTGGCAAACTACTGTAACCCACAAAAGCCAACCCATTCCATGCCATTGTTGGTGATGGGCATGCCATGTGTCACTGGATGAAGCAAGTTGGAGAGACCGTCTAGAGTGGTTGCCTCTCTGATCATCATCGGAGTTTAGGCGGATGTTGTCGGGAACCACCACAGACAGTTATCCTCTGGCTTGTCATTTCACAGCATTTCCTTGGCACGGAGGGAGAAGGCCATACTATACAAAGACACTCATGCAAGCTAAATAGAGCACTTCATTATTTAAACTTGTGTCAGGTGGCAGCAACTCATGCTCTCATCTGGCACAGCGCTGGTGAACGTGGCATAGTTATATATTCCCGGGACTTCCATTAAAGAGACAGTGCCAGCTCAATTTAGGCCCCAGATTTAGGCTTAAGCCCAGTAGAAATGCTTCCAATCATTTATATTTTTAGAAGAAGCAGATTTATTTGGTGTGGACTGAAATGTTCCCCTGCAGTGGTCGCAATCTGAATGCAATGTTGTGCTAGTGTGTGAGAGCCAGATCATCACACTGAACCTGACTGGGAACAAACATGCATGTCCAACTAATCTATTTTCACTGCCCAGCCCCAGCGAGGAGCACAAAGCAACTCACCCGTGTCCATGGGGGAAAGCAAGAGAGAGTCTGTAACATTTGGGTCATAACCCAGCTAAGCACTTCTTTGTTTCAAACATGATGTAAAACCCGGGTGTCCCTGTTCAGAAAGGGGGCGTTAAGTCATGGCCAGCAAACACAGGGGCATCTGTGAGGATGGCAGTCCAGCATGGGGGAAGGACAATGCCTGGCCCATAGGAGGCCATGCAGCTGGAGGCTCCAGGAGGCATAAGAGCCCAGATCCTCAAAGGAATTTAGTCTCCTCACTTCCATTGAGTTCACTGGAATACTTTTCAGGCTCTGGGCCAAGGAGCTTTCCCCTCACGCCCTGTGTGAGTCTTGGGAGGGCCAAGGGTAACTGCACAGTGGGGAGAGCAGGGGCCACAGCCGCTGTATAGTGCCTCAGATAAATCAGATGGCAGCGCAGCTATGGCCTCCCCACCCCTGCATGGCACCCTGGAGTAGGACTGGCCCCACCACTGGAGTAAGATGTTGCACCCCTACTGGATCCCCTGCTCCTTCCACTTATGTGCTGGGAAGTTCTGAGAGGCATCCTGAAAAATACCTGCCAGCGATCCTACAACATAGCTCTGGGCCATGGACTGTGCCTTAAAGAGCAGGGTACGTCCTTCAGCTTGATGGCTCAAGAGACTGGCAATGGGCTACCGAGGATTTCATCACTAGGCCACGTTTCAAATCCAGCCCAGTTCTGTAGCAACTGATGGTTGTTACCAGCCTGCTGTGCTTCAAGGGCCTCTCTGAAATCCCTCAATAGTGAGGAGAGTTAATGGACTGGCACAAACAAACTAGGCCAGTGCTGAGGTATTAGCACTCCAGTCCACTAGACCCTCCCACCAACTCCCTGCAGCATAAAGGGAGGGAATGGGCAGGAGCTGATTAGCAGGGTGTGTGAATGAACATGTAGCATCAATGGGCAAGCCAGGAGCATGTGAGCCCCAGCCACGCACAGTCATTCACAAAGAACCAGCTTAGCTGTTACCCCCTGGCTTGAAGGGATCTGCACACTCTGGAGACAATGCAGAGAAAAGCCCCAGATTCCCTAGCTAGAGCAGCTCAGCTTTAAAAGATCTCATACACTTTGTTCTTACAGCACCTGGTTCTACACTGAAAAGGGACTGTGTCCAAACAGTACCGTCTTACTGAAATATCAGCTCCCCATGTGAGCCTGGAGTCAGCTCCACCAGTGTCAGCAGAGACAGAAATGCAATGTCACTGCTTTTCATTCCTGTTAGTGGGGCTGGCTGGCTCATCGTTAGAAATAAACTTGGAAACAGAGCCCATTTGATCTGGGGGTCCCCTGGGAACCGATGTCCAGAGACCCAGGCCAGTCAGAATCACTTATCACGGTCAAGCCAGACTATTTGAAACCCGCTTACCATCTAGAATGTGTCCAAAACCTGCCAAGCACCTAGAGCAGGAGCGGCCAACCTGTAGCTCCAGAACCACATGCGGCTTTTCAGAAGTTAATATGTGGCTCCTTGTATAGGCACTGACTCCGGGGCTGGAGCTACAGGCGCCAACTTTCCAATGTGCTGTGAGGTGCTCACTGCTCAACCCCTGACTCTGCCACAGGTCCTGCCCCCACTCCACCCCTTCCTGCCCCCTCCCCTGAGCCTGCCGTGCCCTCGCTCCTCTCCCCCCCACCACCCTGAACCTCCTGCATGTCACAAAACAGCTGATCGGGAGGTGCCAGAGGGGCTGCCAGGTGGTGGGAGGCGCTGGGAATGGGGCAGGGGAGCTGATGGGGGGGCTGCTGACATATGACTGTGGCTCTTTGGCAATGTACTTTGGTAAATTCTGGCTCCTTCTCAGGCCTGGTCTACACTATGCGTTTAAATCGATTTAAACAGCATTAAATCGATTTAACGCTGTACCCGTCCACATTACAATGCTCTTTATATCGATATAAAGAGTACTTTATATCAATTTCTGTACTCCTCCCAGACAAGAGGAGTAGCGCTAAAATTGATATAAACATATCGGATTAGGGTTAGTGTGGATGGAAATCGACGTTATTGGCCTCCGGGCGGTATCCCACAGTGCACCACTGACCGCTCTGGACAGCAATCTGAATGGATGCAGCGGGCATGTAAACAGAGCCGGGAACTTTTGAATACATTTCCTGTTTGCCAGCGTGACTCGTCAGCATGAGCGAATGCACGTCCAAAACCAAAAAGAGCTCCCACAGGACCAATATGGGAAGGATCTCATCGCTGTAAGGAGACAAAAAATCTGTTCTCATAAAAGCTCCGTTCATGAACATAAATGCAAAAAGCGTTCGATAAAATCCGAGCTAAAAAAGCATGACAAGCGACAGAGAATTATACGCTCATAAATGGAGGAGGGGTACGGGACTCCAGCCTATCCTAACCACAGTCCAAGCATCTCTGAAAAGTATTACATTCTGCTGAGCTCCCAACAGTTCAAACACAGTGTCTGCGTGGATATCAGGAAAGCTCCTCTTTCTCCCCTCCCCACCCACTAGCCCCCGCACCCCCTGAAGAAGGGAAAAGAAATCATTTTTGACTTTTCAATGTCACCTAGTCTATGTACGAATGCTGCTGGATAGAAGATCGCGATGCGCAGCATGAAGGAGCAGTATCGCTCCTCTCCCTCTCGGTGGCAGACGTGCATAGGACGGAAACTTCCCTCATGAACCCCTGAGTGCTCAATGCTTTACTGAATATGGGGCGATGGGTAAAAACATGAATATTCCTGGTCACTCCAATATACGACAAACGGCTAGTAACCGTCTTCTCATACCAACCTGGGGGCTAACTCAATCAGCCCCTCCTTTCCCTGTGTAAGAAAAGATTCTGTACTGCCTGGACTGTCATAGCAGCAGCATGCTGGGCTCCTCTCCCCCGCACGCTTTTGTCCTCTGGAACTGTCATAGCCCCGGAGGCTCTCCCCTCATTTTAGCTCACTACTAAGTCTTCTTTCTATTCTGCATTCTTTACTTCATGACACCATGGGGGACACTGCTCATGGTAGCCCAGGAATGTTGCGGGAGGGGAAGCAATGGTGGTTTGCAGGGCACCCCTGTAATACATACGGAGCAGCTGTGCTCTTGATACACTGTCCTGCACTTGACCTCTATTCTAAGGCAGGACTGACTCTTTTTTAGAAACCCATAAAGGAGGGATTGACCGGGATCATTTCATTTGCTTTTGTGCCCCGCGCCGATCTCAGGCAGGGCATCATGATTACAGCAGACAGTACAGAGGAGAGGATAACATCATTCATGCCAGTTTACTCCGGACAAGTAAGACGGTACAGAACGACTGGTAACCAATTCTCTGCTATCATTGCAAAGCAAATGAATGCTGCTGTTAGCGCTGGAGTAATCGCTCGTCCGCGCATCCATATATATACCGGGCCAGCGAAAAAAAAAAGCTGAACGGGGCTCCCATGGTTGCCGTGTTAATGCATCCTTGCAGGCAATCCGGGAGAAACGGCGCGAAAGATTGTCAGCTGTTGTTTCCCGAGAAGGCATGACTGACGACATTTATCCAGAACCACGGACAATATTCAACCCAGAATCCAAGGGGCAGGAGACTGCGGAACTATGGAATTAGTCTACGAACGCTCCCAAATGCATACGCTCAGAAATCGACGCTAGCCTTGGACCATGGACGCACAACGCCGAATTACTGTGCCTAGTGTGGCCGCGTGAAATCGAATTTATAATATCAGTTTTATTAAACCGATTTTAGCTAATTCGATATTATCGCGTAGCGTAGACGTGGCCTCAGGCTCAGGTTGGCCACCCATGACCTAGAGTGTATAGACTGAGCATTGGTTCCCACTGTTTTTTTTTTAACCTATCGAGACTCTTGCGTACCAACCTAATCTCAGTCCCAGACATGCAAGTGGCAGGGTCTTTTCCAACAGGCTGCTTTCCAGGGAGAGCAGGGGAAAGGCAGGCGTGAAGAGACAGCTTTGCCCTCCCCGTCTGCCAACCAGGGACTGAATGAGTTGATCATAGTGGAGTCTCTATGCAATTGAATGAACACACACACCACAGTCAAACATGAGGATAGCCTGGAGAAGGTACTTATAACCATAGCTGTTCTAGCAAGCACACAGACATGGATTGTACCACTTCAAAGGGAGGGGTGGGCAGCCACAGGTAGACCCCCTCCCCTGCAGTTCTGATGGTCTTAGCATCACCTACTTAGTGGCTCTCAGTGCAAAACTCATCTGCAAATGCATCTGAAAGTGGTCCAGGCGAGAGGCACTGAACTACCTTGGGCAGCCTGGGAGCTGGAAAATCAGTGCAAGCCAGAGTGGACCCACCCTGGGAGCTGGGTTAGCAGGTGCCCTGGTATTCCAGGTCTCAGCCTTAAAAAAAAAAAAAAAAAAAAATTAAAAATTGAAGGACAGCACATTAAAGTGGTCAGGGCACTGCTGGGAGGAAAAAGGGGGCGAAGGGACAAGCTGACGGCCATGGCTGCAAAACCCCTCTGGTAGGTGAATCCATCTCTCTCTCTTTCTTTCTCTCCATTCATTTTCCTGCTGGGTTATTTTATTACATTGCTTTTCTTCAAAGGCAAGGGAGCGAAGGCTGTGCTTAAAACCTTCAGGATTCACCTGTTGGAGCTCGCACAGCAGCAGCAGTTCTCTTCCAGCTCCTGGACCCAGGGCAGCTGAGAATAAGATGGGAGAGGAATATTACCCCATCCATCAGCTGGGGGGCGAGGGAGGGTGAGAAAGAGGTGCAAGTTTTGCAATGACCCAGGATGTTTCTGAGAGACGCTCGCTCTTTCTCATATACATACACATCCAGCAGGTAGAGGCAATTTTCACGCCGCCACTGCTCTGTACAAGTGCAGTGCATAGTAAGTGAGTTTAAGACCAGGAGAAATTGGAAATAAGATATACAGTGTAGCGAGAAGGGGCTGGGGAAATTAGCTGCATAGATCAGTGGTGGAGTAAGCAGTGATCTAGAGCACAAAGGGGGAGCCAGGGAGATTACCATCCTCTCCTCTAAACTGTCTCTTTCTCTTCCCTGGTTGTGAACATGCCATAACTTCCTGGACTAGGCAATGCATTTTCCCTTCCTCTATAGATTTTTTCCCCCACTCCCAGTGCAGTTTCCATTATCATTTGCTAAATATATGATGACACTCTGGCCATAGCTTCCTGACCTATGTATGACTTCCTCCCCCATAGGAATTGCAGATACATTTCTGGCTACAAACAGCTTTTTATTGATCCCCAAAGTGAGGGCATAGCAAAAAATCAGAGACAACTGTTTTTTAAAAAATTATTACTTGATGTGCAAATAATGTTGTTCTCTTGCTACATTTAAGCAACTTATCCTTAAACCTTTGTCTTCTGGGGACCAGATTCTGATCTGATTCCCATTTTATACCGATGTAACTCTATTAACTTCTGTTCCCTTTCTCCTGATTCATACCAGGTTTTAAATAAGCTCAGATTCTGGTCCTGAATATCTTTCATGGACACAAGAAATATTTAATGTTGATTTTTTTTTTTAAACCAGGAAAATCATATGTCCCTCTAAACTTGCAATTATTGTTAAAACAACAGCTCTGTAGTTTTGTTTTTTTCATACAATTATCTAATTAGCAGATAGCAATTTTCTTTTGAATCATTTTTCTTCTTTCCATCATATATGGAAGAAGCTGGGGAATAGGTGTACAGTAAAGGGCAGGAAAGGAAAGGAGTGAAATAAGAATGAAAGAGAAATAATTTTTAAAGGGATGAGATATTTGTTTGTTTCCTTTGTACACTTGCATGGAACAAAATTCTGCGGAATAGTGCAGGACCTGGCTGTTCCAGCTGGTGTGTAGAGCATGTGTAGTATTCAAATCTGTGTTCTTCCCTGGGAAAAATGTCTAAAGAAGCTCATCCAGAGGGACGGATGTGGTGGTGAAAAGCACAGAGGTTGTTATTGGATGATGGTATTCCAGAGTTTTCGTGCAGCTGTCTCCTTAAAAACCATACACCAATGGCCCCAAACACTTCAGCTGCCGCTGCTGTTAGGTTAAGGTTGGAGCTATTCCTGTAAGAGATGTGCATGAAGCAATGGCAGAGGAGTTGGAGATTTCCCATTGGAAAATGGGAGAGTTCTGAGGGTCATTTTGTGCATTTGTAATATAATCCCAGGCAAAAATCTTCATTATGTCTGGCCTTTAGGGGGAAAGAATCTGTCCCTGCATCCAAAATGCCCTTTAGAGAACACTGTTCTCTTCTCAAACTCACATGTGTGAGACGAGCGCCTTGAGAATCCAAGAGAAGAGCTTGTTTTACAACGTTCCAAAGCACAGGCCTGCAGTCACCCAAACAACCCCTAACTCTGCTCTCCCAGAAGCACCATACTAATAACAAAAACACCCAGAAAGAGACAGCAGTATCCATCCATCACATAGGTCCATCTCATTCATGACCCCAAAAGTACTGATATCTTAATAAGCCCATGTAATCGATGGGTGAAGTTGGATCACACCAACCCGCTACCATGGCCAGAGGTGTCTGGCCATGGACACTTTACAAAGTGATAGTGATGCCTAGATAAGCATGCATCAAAGTGATGAGTGTATATAATACAGGTGTTCTGGAATGTATGGATATGTCTTACCCAGGTGTTGAGCTTCAACCCCACCTCCTGACACAAAAAAACTCACCTGAGCTTAGTGGTGCTTTCAACCCTGACTAGCTGGCACAGCTGGGGTATGGGTTAGAGCCTGGGTTCTTTTTCTACTTGGGCAGGTAATCCGCCAGCATTGCAATGAGGAAGCAGGCTAAATTACGTGAGTGCTGATCGTCCTCCAAAATTTCCCCCATGTACCCAGAAGGACAGACAAGTTCTCCCACAATTCATTGGGAAAGACTCATGCAGCAGTTCAGATTTCTGCAGCACACAGAACCCCGGGGCTGTATCCCATAAGACCTAGTAGCGCACAGAGGGGAGTGGGGACCAGTGAGTAGAGCTGGGTCAGGAATTTTTTTATAAAAAGAAATTGTGTCAAAAAATGCAAATTCATCAAAACTGAAACTTCCCACAGGATCATGTTATTTTCAATGATTTATTTGATGTGGGAAGGTAGATTGGGGAATGTCAAAATAGCCCATGTCAACAGTTTTGGAAGGAAACATTCTGACTTTGGGTTCAAAATGACGTACCTTTTGAACTTTTAGTTAATTTTTAGTTATATTTTTAACTGAAACAACATTTCAAAGTTATCAAAATGAAACATTTTAAAAGACCCAAACCAACATTTTTTTCAGGGTTTCTGTTCAGGAACATTTTCAAGATTTTGACTTCCTGTCCCAGTTCAGGAGGGGAATATTTTTCAAATTCTTGTGAGTCAGGAAAACCATTTCCCACCCAGCTCTATCAGTGAGAGCATAGTATACAGAACACAGTAATTCAGATTCAACTTTGTAGTGTGGCTGCACACACCTGGGCTAGGTTAACTTAGGTGCTCAGTCTACCTGGGGGCCAGACACCTAGGCTAACTCTGCAGTGAAGACACCTGTCACAGCTGGGTCATGTGCAGCCAGACCTAGTGGTCAGAGCTGGAGTCCACAGTCATGAGACAGGAGTCGAGAGTCTGCTGATTCAGGCTACCAGCAGGTCAGAAGTAGGAGACAAACTTGAGATCAGAACCACATGTCGGTAACCAGAGTCGGGCTGGGGTGGGATGTCAGGAAGTCAAGCTCAGGGAGCAGGAGCAGGGTGGACCCTAGTTGTTCAGACAGATTCCTGTTCCTGCTTCTGGCTTCAGTAGGGCCAGCAGGCCAATCAACTGCTCAGGGACTCTGCCAATAGGATCTTGAGGTGGAGTCTCAGACTCGGGTTGATGAGTCCTAAGTAAGCAGTTATCAGCAGGCTGCCAAGTGGAGGGGTGGAGAGGGCTGATCCTGCATACCAAGGTTTGAGGCCCAGGGTTCATGACAACACCCTATGTGATAGCGCCAAAATAATTGCTACCTCCCCCTCAAAACCAGTCCAAAGCATTTCTCCTACCAAAGGACATCGGCCTAAATCCAGTCTGATAGTTGTACATTGAGAGAGACAATGAGACACAAAGCCATTGGAAAAATGTTCTAAACGGTGAAATCTGTAGTCTCAGCATCTTGAAAATGTCTTTTCTGAGTTTTGTCCCAACCTTTCCAGATATAGTCTCCCTCAGGATGAATTGTGGTATATAAAATTTTGGGTGGTTTGGATTCTTTTAAAGGCAGTTTGTTTGTTCATATTAAATTGGACTTATAGCTGGGAAGGAATGAAGAGAAAGGAAGAAGAGAAAACCAGATATGGGTCACGTCACTTAATGCACTACTGGAAGGGCTCAGACACTTTGGCGATGAGGGAAGGTTAAGGAATAGAATAGAATCTCTCCAAAAAAATACAGCTTTGCTGTAGCAACCTTCCATTTGAGCATCTCCACCTATCAAAGGTGAGGATTTAAATCTTTTATAACTGATTTGGGATCCTTTGGCATATTCCAAAACCCTGGTCTAGCACCACTTGTCACTGAGGCAAGCAAAACCAAGGAGAGAGATCTTTGCCTCCTTTGAGGGGTATGTGAAGCCTTCCCAGACTGCTTGGTAGCCATGCCTGGAAGCTAGTTGCTGAAATTGCTCGTGGCCTTCCTTTGAGGAGATGATTGAACCTCCTTTAAGGCTGTAGTTCTTGGGGTCTTTAACTTCTCTAAGACCTCGTCTATCTTAGCACCAAAGACGGCAGTTCCTTCCAGAGGCAAATCCAGTATTTTTTCCTTGAACCTCTGTGAAAAGATCTGAACTCATGAGCCACAGATTTCACCACAGATTAAAGGATGCTTCAGATTCAAAGAGCATGCAGGTGAGTCTTAGCCTGTATCCTCCCATGTGGGGCCAGATAACCATTCCTGTGGGAGTGTATGCCTCCTCTTTGTACCCTCTCCAGCACTTCTCAGGGAGGAAGGCTCTGTGCCACCCCCCTCGTCCTCTGTCGAATCCCCCTGGCATTACAGTTACTGCTCCTGGAGCTCTTGCCCCAGGTGCAGCTGAGAGCAGCTTTTCCTCCTTGACTGCTGCTCATTCCACTCCTGGGCAGGTGTTTAGAAGCAGTGAGTGTGTGGCTGAGGGTGCTGAGCTCCTTGTCTTGCTCCTGGTTTTGCTGAGCATTGAGGTTGCTGGAGGACACCCAGCACCTCACAGAATCATGCCTTTCACTTTACAGTAGCCCATGTAATCGATGGGTGAGCTCAATCCTTGAGGGGGCCATTTAGGGAAGTGAGGATTGGTCCTGCTTTGAGCAGGGGGTTGGACTAGATGATCTCCTGAGGTCCCTTCCAACCCTAATAATCTGTGATTCTGTGAAAACAGGAAAGAATAGGGCCCTGACTATCAGTATCCTGCACCTCAGAGCAATAATGGGCACAGAGCAGTTCATTCTCCCCAGCTAACCTACATTTCCACAAAGCTTTCCTAAGGGGGGGTGGGCTGGAGAGGGGGGAAAAGGTGGTTGCCGTGGTTAGTCTGCTATCATTAACTCAACCAGAAACCTGCCAGGGGTTCTGGGTCTCATCTGCAGGAGTTGCCGCTGCTCCATTACAGTTCGCATGCTGTAATTAAGCGGCAAGGGGGTCGCACCTGCTGACACAGTGGCAGGAGCCTCCTGCTGCTCATGGAGTAGTGAGGCTGCTCAAGAACCATGGGCCTGTCACATGCAGAGAGTGCTATCCATGGCCAAAGTGTCAGGCTGCCAGTCCCCCTCTCCTGCGGGACAAAATAATCCGGGAGAGGGCGGGGCTGAGGTCACACAGGCACACTGTGCCTGGAATAAATGGATGGCTCTTTGATGTCCTGCACATGCAGCTAGGAATCCTGGTCCAGAGAAAAACAGGAGAGTCCTTCCAACTCTTGCACAAGCATTATCCGGGTAAGGCAAAGTCTCTCTGCTGATGCGGGCACTGAGCATGTGGCTTGAGGATGCTGGCTCAGACTCTGCTATATTTACATGTATTCACTACACGAGTCTATTTCAGGGAGAGCTGGTAGCTCTGGGGATTGGCAGATAACTGGCTTATAAAATCTTTTACCTCTAGGGTGCTAGTTCGAATACAAGCCAATAGTGACTGCCAGTCATCACCAGCTGATGTCTGTTTGTTGGCATGGGCAAAATGAATTCAGTGACCGCAGGACAGATCCCAGCGGATAAGTGTCCCCTGTGTTGGGCTGGTTCATGCCATCTTTGTGCTTTGCGAATCCCAGGGGCCAGCAAGGAGGAATTTTCACATTTATAAACTCTGACAACTGCCATCCACAGCATCTGGAGCTCAGAACATGCCCCCCCCCCCCCCCAACTTCACCCTCTCCCAGTCCCTGCAGCTCGTCTTCTTCTGCCTCACTGTTCTATGCAGAACACTGTGCCTGCACCACTGCCTTCTATCTTTGGTGCTCTGATGCACTGTTAGCGTCTTCCCAAGGCATTTTGATAGCTTTCAATTCTGCTTCTATTGGGTGTTTCCATGTTATCCTTGGTCTAGTCATCTCTTGAGCTGGGGGTTCTAGTTCAATGTCTGTCTAGGTATGTTGTTCTGCTCTTTCCTCCATGTATGTCCTAACTGTCTCCATTTTCAATCCAGAATTTTCTGCCTATCAGTTTCTGTTTCCTCCTCCTCCAGAGTGATTTTTCCTGACCAGCTGATACTGAGATTTGTCTACAGAATCTTGTTTTGGAAAAGCTGGAGTTTAGATAGTAAGAGCTTACTAGGTTTCTTGAATATACATATGTTATATGGGCCCCACACCACCCGTGCAAGGGGAACTCTCAGCCCAGAACTGGAAGGTCAGAATCTCCTTGCTCCCCAGCTGTTTTATTCTAATTAAGGCAGTGCTAATTGCCCTCAGAACTGCAAAGTGTATTAAACCTGCCCTCAATTGCTTCTCTCTTTGAGAACAAACTTCAGGACAGTTTCTCCCTCCTGCCCCCTAACCATCCTCCCTGCAGAGATAATCTTAGAGAAGGCTCACAGGAAAAGGCAGGAATGGAGCAGCCCCGGGTGCATTGGCACACTCAGGTCCCAAGGACCAACACTGGGGGGATGGAGGAGAGCTAATGGATGACGTATTAAAATAAAAGGCTACCACTAGTAGAATATGAACTTGCTACCCCTGCAGAACAAGGCAGAGGCTTCCACCACCAGGCTGCGCAATCTGTGCTAACAAGGCTTAAATTAGATACTGGTGAGCTCAGATTTTGTTCTCTAAGGTCCTGCTCCTAAAAGGCCTTCTCCTCTACCATTGACTGGGGTGAGAGCTGAGGACCCTCAGAGCCTGCTGGAGGGGTTCTTGGCACCTTGCACAGGGGGTGGAGGTTTGTAAAGAACACAGATCAATGGGGTTTGCAAAGTACATTGTGAATCATCCCAGCAGGACCCACCCCACTAACCCCTTTGCTTTATGGGGCTGGTGTGCCCCTGTATCTGGTGATCTAATCAGAGCCGTGGTGGTACAGGGCTATGCTCAGCAAGCACCTGAATGCTGGTGGGGTGGCAGGCACCAGCACTCTGGTTGGTGGGTGGTTTGGTTGCTGCTCTAGTAGATCAGCAAAGCCTTAATAGCATGGAGGCAGGCAGGGCAGAACCAGCCTAGAACAGGGGTAGGCAAAAGCGGCACATGAGCTGATTTTCAGTGGCACTCACACTGCCTGGGTCCTGGCCACCAGTCCGGGGGGCTCTGCATTTTAATTTAATTGTAAATGAAGCTTGTTAAACATTTTAAAAACTTTATTTACTTTACATACAACAATAGTTTAGTTATATATTATAGATTTATAGAAAGAGACCTTCTAAAAACGTTAAAATGCATTACTGGCACCCGAAACCTTAAATTAGAGTGAATAAATGAAGACTCGGCACCCCACTAAGGTTGCCAACCCCTGGCCTAGCGCTTAGCAGCCTGCGTGAATTGCACTGAAAGCTGATCAATGACCCCAGCACCAGAAGAAGAGCATCCCTCGCTCATCCATGCACATCTAAATTGAATTGCTCTGCAAATTAGCTTACTTAGGAGGGCAGCCTGTGGTGCAGAGGCAATTTGCAAACATAACAGTTCTCCTGGGAAGCCCTTTTTCCACTCCGGGCCCAGGAGAACAGTAATGCTTGAGATTAGACAGATGCTTTGCCGCTAGCCCCCAGTGCTAGCTCTGGGACCCGCTCCCACCCCCGCGAAGAGAAACAACACACAGAAATGTGAGAGCCAACCCAGAGCAGGATTGTATTGTGCTTTTGATAACACTGTCCCCATCTGCAGGGCTTTACAAGCCCTCAGACGTAGCCTTTGCCCTGGGATGCTGATGCTAAATCAGAGTGAAAGATTAGGGTCAGGCATGGGTGCAGCTGGCATCAAAGAGGAGACAGGGGTGCTGAGGCAAAGGGAGAGTGTGTGCCTCAAGAGGGAGAGATGGGGCAGTTAGGGCACCAAATGGGGAGTAAGGTAATAAAGGCAGAAAGGCCCATGGGAACTCGTCACCTAAATGTCTATGAGGATCTGGGCCAAGGTCCATTTGTGGGAGGAGGAGCTAAAGGGAGCACTTCAGAAGGGGACTGGGGAGGGAGCACAGGGGACAGAAGGTGGAAAGCAGAGATGTAAGGGTCATACATTCGTACAGCTCCTCAAAGGGGAGGAAGAGCAGCAGAAGCAGATGACTGCGAGGGCTGGGATGGCGTCCCCATCCGCCCATGAGCTAATGTGCTGTCATTAGCTAAGTGCCTGGTGGTGGGGAGGAAAGGAGCCCTGGCTGGAGGTAGGGATGGTTTGCTGAAGTATAGATTGCCTGGCCTTCTCTTCCCTGGCTGGGCCCAGCCCAGAGTGAGCTGTTGGATTCCTGCCCACGTTCCTGGACTGACTGACTGTCTCTTCCACCCTTCTTACAGCAGAGTGGAGCAAACTGCAGTGAGGCCCAGCTCGGGCAGGCTCGTGGCATGGAGCTCACTGGCCTTCAGGCTACACAGGTGCCCCCTCCACTGCACCATCTTGCTGCTTCTGCTCCTGTGCCCCGAGCTGCCCAGAGGTCATAACCTGAAGCCATCCTTGCCCCCCATTGTGACAGACTGGCCCTTTCTGGTGGCCTGGAATGCGCCAACGGCTCGGTGCTGGACTTCCTATGATGTGCCCCTTAGTGTGGCCTCCTTCAGCCTCCTGGCAAACGCGCAGGAAGACTTCACAGGCGGGAACATCACCATCTTCTACTACGATCAGCTGGGTCTATACCCCTACTACCTGAACAAAACCACACCGCCTGTAGCTATCAACGGTGGCTGCCCCCAGAACGCCAGCCTGCTGGACCACCTGGACAAGATGGCCAGTGACATCGCCACCGCCATGCCCTCGGCCTCCTTCGCTGGCCTATCTGTGATCGATTGGGAGAACTGGAGGCCCCAGTGGATCCGAAACTGGGACAAGAAAAACGTCTACCGGACCATGTCCACCCAGCTGGTGAGGCAAAGGAACCCACGCTGGCCCGATGAGCAGGTGGAGCTGGAGGCTAAGTGGGAGTTCGAGACGGCTGCGGCCAGGTTCATGGCAGAGACCCTCAAGCTGGCGCAGTTGCTGCGCCCTGGCGGCTGGTGGGGCTACTACCTCTTCCCCGAATGCTACAACTACCATTACTGGGATGATTTTGAGAACTTCACTGGGGGCTGTCCCCAGGTGGAGGTGCAACGTAACAACAAGCTGCTGTGGCTGTGGGAGCAGAGCAAGGCACTCTACCCCTCCATCTACATGGAGGAGGTGTTGAAAGCCTCCCCGCAGGGCAAGAAGTTTGTGCAGGCCAAGCTAAGCGAAGCTCTGCGCGTGGCTCAGCTGCCCTCCGTCAACCACTCCCTGCCTGTCTTTGCGTATGCCCGGCCCTTCTACAGCTACACCCTGAAGGAGCTAACCCAGGTGAGATACCACCTCTCCTCCTCCCCACTCTCTGGGCGTAGCAACTGCTGAGACTAGTCAACAGTGGGGACTGAACCCAGGACCTTCAGCCCTGACAGTGCTGGGAGCTGGGAAGGAGCAGGTGACTCTGCTTTGTGCATCAGGCAGGCCTGAGAGGGTGGGAGGGGGACCATCAGGCATTTAATTCTGTATGAACAGTTTAGCTTCATGTGATGGGGACAGGGGAATGGCTGGGGGGAAACCTCATCACAGCTGATCCCACATTAAATGCCAGCCACTGTCCACAATGGGGTCAGGAATCCTTTTTAAATTCTGCTATCCCCACTAATGATTAACTCCCAGTCTTGGCTTGGGCATGAATCCCTACTTGACTCCAACTAGCAAACACCACTTGCTAGCAGGATTCCAGCCATCCCATGAACCTGGCCTAAGCCTTTGCATAACTGAACTAACAAAGGCAAATCCTTCCCTCCCGAGGAGCAGGATTTCCTCAATGCTCCTTTTATCTCATGCTTCACAGCACCTCATCTGCACAGCGCAAAGGATCAGTGTGAAGCTGGCAGGATTGGGGGTAACCACTGCTCTGCCTATTAGGAACCTGAAAATGCAGAAGCCCGAGCTGCTGCCTAAATAAGGGCTAGTCTACACTGGCACCATTAAAGCGCTCAATGAGGGGTGTAGCTACCAGCGCTAGGGCACGGTTTACACTGGCGCTTTACAGCGCTGCAATTTGCTGTGCTTGGGGTGGGAGGGGGAGAGGGGTTTCACACCGCTGAGCGAGAAAGTTGCAGCGCTGTTAAGTGCCAGTATAGACCAGCTCTTAGTTTCTTTGCTTGGATTAGAGAAATTCACCAGAAATTCCTATGGTTCAGCTTGTGGCTGGGACTGTTTCTACCAGCCTTTTGCTTTTTTTTTTTTTTTTTTTTTTTTTTTTTTTTACTCATAGTGTTAAAAGTGGTTCCAGGCTTGTTTACACTGCAGCTTTGCCACAGGTCCAGGTGAGCATCGGTGAAAATGTTTGATTAAATACAGTAGCCTCTGTGTAGACGAGCCTGTCCATCTAGGATTCTCCATTCGCTCCCCTACAATCCCTGTTCATTTGCTGTCTCACAGACACTACAGACGGTCACTCCTTCAGAGCTGAGGGGGGAGGAAGTATAAAGATGGATGGTCAAAGCGGGGCAGTTAACATAAGATCCCCTGCTCTGCCAGCTATCACCCCACTCTTCCACCAAGCCTCTCTTGCTGTTTGATGCCTTTAAGCACTGTTAGATTCATGTTAACTTTCATGCATCTCTGTGCTGCTGGTGTCTGGCTGGGACCAAGAGTGGAAAAGCCAAAACCCCATGCATTGGACAAACAGCTATCTGCATGGAAGCTCTGAATGGTTCAAGGTATTGCTAATTACAACCAGCCAAAAGAACATGCTCATGGGGATTAGCAGATTACTGGTTCAAATCTGGCACAGATAGGGACCAACCAAAAGCTGTTTCTAGTTTTCCCCCCCTCAGCCCAGGCCTTAGTCAGAACCTCTGGTGGCAGTGCCACAGGAACTCCACAGAGCGACTGGGCTATGGAAGCTAATCTCCCCCTTCCCTACTCATGGCCCCTTCAAATCATGGCTCAGGCGCAGCTGCAGGATGCTATAGGAAGCCTTGTGTGCCTCTGCTGCCCCCTCTGTCCCTGTCCTGTGGAAAACCAGCTCCTGTTTCCAGCACGGTTGCTCACTCATCCTCCATAAATTCACATAAGTACTCATCCTGCCCCTCCCCCACAATAGAGTGTTCTACACACAGAGTCAATGCTAGGCGCCTATTACCCCATGCTACATTTCCCAGCACTTTGCCTGGACCCTTGCTCAGCCCTGTCATGTTTTCATGGTGCTGTGGGGGCTCTATATAGAATACAGCCGGCTGTGCCACCGGAGCAGTTCTACACTGTACAGCAGCCCAGTCCCACAGCAGCACCATTAGTAAACCCCGTTCTTCAGGGGCAACTGGCACTGGGTCACAAAAACTCACTCCGGGCTGCAACCTGGTGTATCCTGCCTTTCCTTCCCCTGAGGGCCCAAAGTGGTTTGCACTCACACTCAGAACCATGAAAGGGAAGAGGCCGAGCTGATAGCCCCTTTGAGGGCAGGCTATCACAACCACAGGGAGGGTCTGCACTGAGCACCTGCCAGGCAGCAACCCCACTACACAGGCTGTTGTTGCTGTTTGGCAGCATAACAGGGAAAGGAACTGAGTCAGCTGGATGCTCACAGGCCTGGCTTTACCGGATTCTCTCAGCTGCCCAGCCAGCTCTTCTGTGCTTGGTGTTCTCACTGCGCTGCTGGTTTCTCTTGTTACAGACAGACCTTGTGCACACGATCGGGCAGGCAGCAGCCATGGGGGCTCACGGCATCATTCTCTGGGGAGGTGTGGAATATTCTCGCAACCGGGTAATAAAGGCTACTCATGGAGTTACCATTGTTTGTGTGAGTGGGGGGAGAGGGGAACAGGGGGCATGCACGCACACCTGCATCTGGGATTGGGGCCCCCCAAATGAACACCCCTGAGCTCCTCCCTGCTTTAGCAGCAAGGGGCTAGGTGCACCTCCCCCTGAGCACTACTGTTACATACTGCTGAGCTAGCCCTACGGGTGCTTGAGGGGGGATATGGGACAGATCCAGCTCCCAGCAGTGGCAGCAAACTAGCCAACGACTGAGCAGGCTGCTGAAAGTGCGCTCCCTGCACCAATGATCCTTACACTTAAAGGCTGAGGTGGGACCCAGCAGCTGCCAGCTAAATGCCAGCTGTTGCTAGAGGGCAGGTGACATTTTTTCACTAGAACATGGATTAGAGCCCCTGCCAGCTCATCACAGGGGCAAGCAAACAGCTCTCGGAGGTTAACTGCAGCCTGGTACACTGGCCTGGAATTGGAGCAGACAGTGTGCCGTGAAGGGAGCCACAGCCCATTAAGGGAAAGCTGATGTTCTGCTTAAGGCACTGCACTAGGCCTCAGGAGAGCTGGCTTCAACTTCCAGGGCAGTTACAGAGATCTCGTGTGACCTGGGGCAAGTCACTGGATCTCCTTGCCTCAATTTCCCCTCTGCAACATGAGGAAAGCAGCACTGCCTTTGGCTATCTTGTCTATTAAATTCTTCAGAGCAGGGCCTGGCAAGTTAGCTTGGGATGATCTATTTGCCATAAACCCATGCTGATCCCCTCTTTAATTCTTTATTATGAGAGTACACAATGGCCATTCCCCCATTTTGCCCAGGATCAAAGTCAGGCTGACAGGTCTACACTAACTCAGATCATCCAATTAACTCTTCTTAAATACAGGCACAACAGTAGCTTTCTTCCAGTCCCGTGGAGCTTGGCCCCGTTCCAAGATTTATTAAAAATCAACAATAGATACAAATGATCAAGAGCTGCTGGTTTAAAGATGTCTAACTTTAGCAGTTGCTGTTTAACATCCTCCTTAATGGTTTGTTATTAATTTTCCAGTAGCAACAAGAGGCTTCAGCTGGGATTGCTAGGGGCTCCTGATCCCAGCTGAGATCTTTTACGTACTACTAGCAGACTAAACCACCCAGAGGAGAGAGATTAAAAGTAATTTACATTTTTCAAATGGGATTACCCAATCCCACAATTGAGAGGATACACTGCTTTAAAAAAAGAGATCTAATATAACAAATAGAAAAAAAGAAGGGATGTTGATAGCAATTAATGTAAATTAGAAGCCAGACATTTTAGAAAATTGATAAGGGAATCAAAAAAACATGAGAGGAAATGTATCGCCAGTAGAGTTAAGGACAGTAAGGAGATTTTTAAATATATCAGGAACAAAAGAAATCTTAACAATGGGGTATTCAGCTATTACTAGGTGGAAATGCTAGAATTGTCAATAATAATGCAGAAAAGGCACAACTATTCAAAAATATGTCTGTTCTGTATTTGAGAAAAAGCCAGATGATGTATTGATATCAGATGATTATGGAATACTTTCCATTCCAAATGAAGAAGGCTATTAAAACAGCAGCTCCTAAAGCTAGACATCTTTAAAATCAGCAGGCCCAGCCCATTTGCACCCAATATTTTTAAAAAGAGCGGGCCCAGGATCTCTCTGGACCCTTAATGTTGATTTTTAATAACTCTTAGAATACCGGACAAGTTCCAGAAGACTGGACAGAAGCTAACATTGTTTCTGTATTTCAGGGTAAAACAGGATGAAATTATAGGCCTGTCACCCTGAATTTGATCCCAATCAAAATGCACCTCTACCTCGATATAACACTGTCCTTGGGAGCCAAAAAAATTTTACCACGTTATAGGTGAAACTGTTATACTGAATTTGCTTTGATCCACTGGAGTGCGCAGCCCTGCCCCTGCCAGAGCACTGCTTTACTGTGTTATATCGGGTGGCATTATACTGAGGTAGCGGTGTACTGGAACAGCTGATAAGGGACTCAAAGAATTTAAAGGAGGGTAATATAACGACTGCCAAGCAACATGGTTTATGGAAAATGGCTCTTGTCATACTAACTGGATATTAACTTGATACTGTATTACAAGTTTGGCTGATAAATAGAGTTGATGTTCTATACTTAGACTTCTGTAAGGCATTTGACATGGTACCACATAGTATTTTGATTAAGAAATCAGAATGATACAAAATCAGCATGGCACATGTTAAATGGATTAAAAGCTGGGTGGCTGCTGATTCCCAAGTTCCAAAATGTATTTATCATCAAGCATGTATGTATGTAGTGAGGTCCTGCAGAGAGTGGTTCTTGGCCCTACACCATTTAATATTTTTATCAATGATCTGGAAGAAAACAAAATCATCACTGATGAAGAGTTAGGAATAGGTGGTTATATTACCTTTCTATTTGGCAATGAAGTAATCTCAGTGGGACAGCTACTGGAATCCTGTGCCCAGTTCTAGTCTCCTGAATTCAAGCCAGATGTTGATGAATTGGAGAGGGTTTAGAGAAGAGCTGCAAGAATGACTGCAGGAGTGGAAAATATGCCTTATAGTGATTGAGCTCCTGGACTCTGTCTATTGACCTCATCACAGAAAAGGTTAAGGAGTGACTTGATCACAGTCTATAAGTACCTACATGGGCAACAGAAATTTGATAGAGGGTTCTTCAACATAGCAGACAAAGCGATAACAAAATCCAATGGTTGAAAATTGACGCCAGACAAATTCACACTAGAAATAAGGCACTATTTTTTAATAGGAGGGTAATTAAACATATCAAAGGTTGTGGTGGATTCTCCAGCACTGGAAGTTTTAAAGTCAAGCCGGGATGCTTTTTCTAAAAGATCTGGTCTAGTTCAGTCATAGCTTTTGGACTTGAAGCAAGAATTAATTCAGGGAAGTCCTATGGCCTGTGTTACGTGGGTGGTCAGACCAGATGAGCACAATGGTCCCTTTTGGCCTTGGAATCTAGAATAGCACAGCCTGGCTGTGGTGAGTAACTGCTTTAATTTTCCTTCTCCAGACCAACTGTGTAAAGATCCAGAAATACCTGACTGGCACCTTAGGCCCTTACATCGTCAACGTGACCACGGCAACCAAACTCTGCAGCCAGTTTGTCTGCAACAACCATGGCCGCTGCCTTCGCAGGGAGATGGAGTTGGACAGCTACCTGCACCTGGATGCGAGCTCCTTCCAGATCCGAGTGGACAAAGCCACCCATGGACCACGTGTGTCCGTGAAAGGAGCCCTCACCACGCAGCAGAGGGATAGGATGAGACAAGAGTTCACATGTCACTGCTACCAGGGCTGGAAGGGGGAACACTGTAATTCCCAGGGTCACAGCAACCAGCTCTGGGCATGGGACTTGTGCATCTCCATGGTGGTGATGTCTGCAATGTGGACGTGGGGCATGTGACCCACTTTTGCAACCAATTATTTTCAATGTGAATTTGTGAAGCCTGTGATGTGACGTGAACCCCCGGAAAGAGGAATGACAAGGAAGAAGGAAAACCAACAGCAGGTTCTGTGTGGTGGCAAGAGATCTGAAAAGTTTCCAGACATTTGTGAATCCCACCAACTCCCATGACCCCCAGTACCTAACCCCTCCCTCCCCAACGGGGGTCACATAGTGTGGATTTTCCCCAGCTTTCTTTGCAATATTTGTAGGGTGCTATTACATTCCTCACTTAGGTCAGTGACTTTCTACAGCACAGAACCAGCTTTAAAAATATGTATGGTGCAAATCTTCCTTAATCACAGCCAGACAAAGGACAGTTTTATATTGCTCCTTTTTAAAATATCACATTGGTCAGGATTAGTTGTTTACAATAGAGTTACCAATGGCCACACTCTTGCCTCTTCAAGAACCAGAAACATTTAAAGTCCTTCCTATTTATATGCAGAGTGGACTTATCCTACTCAGACTGTTTTTAGGTGCCTTCCCAATGTGACTGGTGCTATTTTAACTCCTGGATGTGTGTGTTGTGCTACATTCCCTCTCTTTGTTAAGAATCTGGGTTGATTATTTTTAATTAAATATTTTCCATGTGAATATCATGTTTGTGGCGTATAGGCCTGGCCCCTGGCTGCTCCACCTAGCCTGGAAGTGGAAGCTGCCCAGGAATGATTTCCACCCTAACTTGGAGCAATCCCTTGGTGATGGGCCGGGAAGCTGCTAACTGAAGAGGACTCCTGTCCACTAGGAACTGCCATGAGACTAGGGAGGAGACTTTCCAAGGGCAGTCAGCCACCCAACTCCCTTTGAATTTCAAGGGAACTTCAGCATTTACCTCTCTTAGGCACCTTTGAACAGCAGAGCCTAAACTCTCTTCCCACAAAGTACCTCCCAACTAGCAAAGGCTGAGGTGGTTTGAGTCGTATGAATTCTTTACTCACCTAACCAGGAGATTGCCTCTGACTCTATTCTAGGCAGTCCAGCATCAGAAGATGCTTAGGCCATGTCTACACTACTAAGTTCTATAGGCGTAACTACATCAGTTGGGGGTACGAAAAAACCACTCCCCCCAGCCGACATAGCTATGTCGGCAAACCCCTCAGCCTGGACACAGCTACACCAGCAGAGAAGAGAGCTGCTGCTGTCATAGCTAATGTCATTTGGAGCGGTGGTGTTCCAACATTGGCAGGAACCCCCCTTCTCTTACCATCCATTACATCCACACTAAGGGCTCCCTCAGTATAGCTATGCCAGGGCTTGGCTACATTAGAAATTTAAAAGCGCTGCCGCGGCAGCGCTTTGAAGTGTGAGTGTAGTCAGAGCCACAGCGCTGGGAGAGAGCTCTCCCAGCGCTGCTTGTAAACCACATCCCTTACGGGTGTAGAGTGCAACACTGGGAGCCGTGCTCCCAGCGCTGCTGCCCTGATTACACTGACACTTTATAGCACTGCATCTTGCAGCGCTCAGGGGGGTGTTTTTTCACACCCCTGAGCGCAAAAGTTGCAGCGCTGTAAAGTGCCAATGTAGCCAAGCCCCCAGTAAAGCATTTACAGCATAGACAAGGCCTCAGTTGCTCCCCTCCCCTCAACCCGCAAACAACAGCACTTCCAGACTGAGAATGCAAGACTTCCTTTACCTTTGCAGACTGCCCCAGAGCTATCACCCCCATGGAGAGACAATGAAAACATTCCACAGAGAGTTAGCCACAGCTGGCATGTTTACACCTATCTGTCACACCATGGTATCACGGTGTGCTCAACATATGCCAGTCCAGGAGACATTAGGATGCATTGAGGGGGGGACAGGGCAGAAGACATGAGATACAGGCATTTGTCCTTACAACAAAAGAATGGAGGTATCATTTCCCACCATGCTTTAAATTTTCAGCAGAGACTCAACCGAGCACATTGAATAAAGCGACTCCTCCACATTATCCTGGACACAGGCAGCCGGGCTTGGGCCTTGAGCCAGTCTCTTGCACCTTGTCTGCACCGGGGGAATTGCTAATTAGCAGCAATTGGCATAGCTGCACCAGACCTGAGTCTTAGAGGTTGAAAAAGGCAAGCTGGAGATACTACACCTGTTGCGCTAATCAGTTTATTCCTGCTTGAAAAAGTGGTAAACACCAAATTGGTGCAAACTCTGCCTTGCCCTTGTCTACACTTAGAGTTCATCTGGACTCAGATTTAAAAGCGGGGAGTGAGACATGTTAGTGGACATTCTATAACTCTAGAGTAGAAGAGACAGCACAGACTTTAATGTGAGTTAATTGGTAGAGAGGAACCCAAGCCTATAGCCTAGGATTCAGCTCCATCAGTTTAGAGCATGTTAAAATCAACAGGGCCTCATCTACACTAGTTTTAGAACATGCTAACCAGCACCTTTGAATGACACATCTTCAAACTCTAATTGGCTTGTCAAGAGCCAGCTGCTCAAACTTGGCTCTTCCTGAGGGTAAACCCAGTCAGCTCAAACAGCTATATTTTAGTCACCCTGGCCACACCCTTTAAAAGCATGGAGAACTGTGAGTGGAGGGGCAGGTCTGAGCCACCCCTGGGAACTAACAGGCCCAAGTTCAAGAGGGAATTTGGAAACCCACTGCAGAGGGGGTCCTGCCTCTACCACGAGCTGGGATCTGCTCCCTCTGTGCACTGGTGCTCACACTTTTAGTCCCAGGCCTTCCAGGAAACTGGAGCAGGGTTAATAATGCATTGACATGTTTAGAGGGATTAGTTTGATCCTCCTGGTGTTTTGCTGCCTGAATGCCCAGCCTCTTTTTTACAAGGATTTCAAATACCTGTTTGACAAGGGGAGCATGGTTTTACTACCCACCCATCTGCTCTGTCCTCTCGTCCACACCAGGCACTGCCTTCCTCTGCCACAGGACGACATTCTCTGCTGCAGGCAGCTGAGCCCCGCAGAAAAGCCTGTCCACGCTGGCACACTGACTTTGCTGGGGGATTGTGTGGGAATCAGAGCACACCCCAACTGTGTTACAGCGTGGCGTGGGAGTGGAGCGAATGAGTGGTCACAGCCACGCTACTGACGAGTTACACATCCTGGCCCCGGGAAGCTACATGAGTCAGTCAAACAGGCTCCATACACAACACTGTTAGGTACAAGGTGACGGTGGGTCTACCTAGGTCTGTATATACAGTGACAGCGAGTTTCCAGGTTTTCCTCCCTGTGTGGGTGCCATATTAGAGTCCTTTTGGTCCTTACAGTGTCAACAACAGAGCTTCCTCAGAACTAAGTGGACAACAGGTGAGCTAGAACAGACTCCAGCTCAGCTACCCATCACTACACCACACAGCTAACAAGTCAGGCTAGTCCACCAGCGCCTCAAGCAGATCTGTTATGAAAATGCCATTTATAGCCTGAGTCTCTTAAGCATTCTGCTGTATGGGAACTACAGCAGGGTCAGAACTAGCCCAGTTCTATTTGAATGGCTATAGCCTTTGGGATGCTGCTCATTAAAGAACAGTTGTCCAGACCCTGAGATGGACCATGGGTCCTTGCAGTCTTGGTATCACAAAGCAGATCCTCAGCCTGCCTTTTTAAAATGCTATCCAGTTGTTAAAGGGTAGCTTTGTACAGCCCTCTCCCCCAGGGGGAATTGTTCTGTTACAGGAGTTCAAGAGGAAGTCTCCCATGAATCACCAGCGCAATAGCTGTACAGCATCTGGTCTAGAGAGATGACTGCCATGGAAGTGATTCTTCTCCAGCCCAAAGCTGGGTAAGGAAGGTGTCAATTACAGCAGGGAGCTGGGTAGCTGACATTAGCCTAGTTCAGGAAATAAGTGGATGGACAGAGGAGCTGTAAAAGCCAGCAGATCCTTGACAGAGCATGCTGACTTGAAGCTGCAGATACCCAGAGCTCCTTGGGGAAGGGAATATATCCTCATATACATTTGTTCAGGGTCTATCACAACAGAGACCCAGTCTTGAGGGCAGCTTTGGTCATTACTGTAATAGAAAATATTGAACAAGAGTATCCACACAGAGGCTATGACCTGTTAGAGAAGAGTCCCACAACACAATAGTGAAGGAAATTGAGTTTTAAATCAACCCACAGAATCCTACAGCAGGGACGATTAAAAAAAATCAAGTTCTATAGGGCAATTTAAAAACTCTGTTGAAAAGACTCAAGTCCCATGGGTTTCTTAGGTAATTTCCGCCTGGAAACTAGCCACCTTCTTATAGTTTAGGTAGATTTTTAGAGAGGATGTAGAACAGACATGAATTATCCTGCTTCAACACTGCTAGCACCTAAAAGTTACCCTGACTGGGAGAGAGAGTTAATGATGATTTAAGAGGTGCAGAGGAGAAGGAACAAGGATTTCCAGAAGTCAGTCTGGTTTGGTTTCTCCCCTCCACCCCAAAGTTTTCTACCGAGGAATTCGGCTCTGGCAAATGTTTTGAAGAAATATAACTAAATTCCATGTTTTTACAGCGACTTGGAAGAAGATGGGAAATAAACTAGCAAATGAACTAGTGAAGAAGCTCTTAAGGGGAGAAAAGAGAGGGTTTATATTACAAATTGCAGCATGACAGTGTAGACTTCATAACTTTCATTTCATCCCTGGGTTACCGTCACTGCACCTAGGGCTTTTGCCAGGTGAATTATGGGCCCAATCTGGTACCTGTCAAGTGGGGGTGCACCAGGCCCTACACGGGAAGGAGTGTGTTAGCATGAGATAGGGTGCGATAGCTAGAGAACTTCCACTCAAACCACAAGCAGTCAAATTGTTTTAAAAATATTTTATTCTTTAGAAAATACAGTGTTGAATACAGTGTGTTCTGCTTCTCCTTGCCCCAAGCTCAAACCCACACTGCCACCCAGCTTGCTCCCTCTCTCCCCCACAGGCTGTGTCTGCCACACAGCTATCACTGATTCAGCTGTGCAGCGGCAGCTCTTGTGCACATAAGACAAAGGCTGCTTCCAGCACATGACATGGCAATTTTATCACCATGACCTAGTGGTAAAATCTCCAGAAGCTGCCAGTCTTGCCTAGGGCTGCCCCTGCTGCAGCTGTAGAGGCCGATAGCACCACTAGGGAATTCCCCCCTAAAAGTCCTTAGTGTAGACAAGCTCACAGTACTACCGATGTGTGCCTTTTGGAGTTTGGGTAGGCACTGGAGGACTTGAGGGCTGCTGGGAGCCCCAAGAAATCCCCCATCCTCCTATGGAGGTGGCTCATATCCAACTGCCCTTAACCATGCAGTCAGCAGCTGAGATAGGCCCCAGATCAAAATCAATTCAATTTGGTGCTGGTTGTACCAAGAATTTCCTTGGCTTTCACCATTCAGCAACACCTGGATGGCCTATGCAACTCCCAGGACAGACTGGAGACCAGGTCTTTGTAGATTTGGTGTCCACAGGACAAGACACTAGCCTGGTAAGCGTCCTAGCAGGAGGAATGGGCACCTTAGTCCATTGCTCGCACACACGCCAGCTCTAAGTATGCCTGGCTAACCTCAAGAATGTTCAGGTTGGTGTAGAAGGGGACTCAAAGGACCGGGGGCTACAGAGCGGCCCCATGGTAGGGGCTGATGGAGCTATTCAGAGGGCAAAGTTCATGCAATGAGTTCTGTGGTCCCACTCTCTCCCCCATCCCTCTCTCTAGGGAAGGATCAGAGAATGTGACTCTGAGGCTGCTGTGACATCTACACAGTAGCCTAGCAGAGGACAAATCCATCAATGTGCCCTCCCTAAAAAAAACAACTTGAGGGCAGAGTGGGGTAGGTGGTTCTTCCTCCAACTCACCCAAGAAAATGGGGGTGAGGAAGGGAACTACTGCAGACAGCCCCATTGGGGAAGTGGCAGATGATCTTCAGGCTACACGACTCCTTTACGTTCCTCAATGAGCCTCTGAAGATCCCAGCCACTCCCCATGCCCAAGGCCTGCCAGACATCATTCCCAAATGTCTGGGGGTCAGTCACCAACTCCAACCCAGGTACAAATTTAGAGTGGGGAGAAGAGTGGCTACATGGCTACCCCTTCATCCCACATGATTCCAACTACTCCAGGACCAGAATTTGCCTTAAGCATGGGGTTACTTTATGGACTAATTGGGCGAGGAGTACTAATGCTGGCTATGGGTTTTCTCTTCCTTTACTGAAGTTTTGATAGGTCCTATAGCTACATTTGATCATGTATTAGGAGAGTATCAACTGGACCTTCGCCATTATTATATGGCAATGTTCTGCATCAATAGAGCACAACAGTGGGATCAAAACTAACCGACGAGCCCAAACAACATATGTTCTAGAGACAGTCTGAGTGACCTAGTTTACATTTAGACTCTTTTCTAAAGTGGATTAACTTTTTTCTAAATGGGGGAGAGACTTGGGAGACAGAAGTCAGTGAACAGGTCAACAGCTACCACCACCCTAGATACTTAATGCCTACAAGATGACCAGGTCTCCATGTCTTTTCCTGGGATCAAGGGTGGCCAGAAGCATGTGATCAAACACTTCCCACGAACCCTCCATGCCCAGATGAGGATGCGGAAAACAATTCCTCGCCTAGGGAAAGAGACTAGAACTCTCCTAACACAGCTGTTCCAGCACTTGCTGTCCTGGCCAATTATACGCTCCTGAAAAGTGGCCTGTGCGCACATTCCTGATGGAATGGGATAACATGAGGCACCAGCATGACAAATTAACCCTCTGGCTTGACAGAACTAATACAGATCACTTATTCACTGGATCTTACCATAGCAGAGGGATGCCCTGGCAGGTGTTAGTATCCCACAGCACAATATAAAACATAGGTCGAATAGGTCCTTGCATGCATAGGATACCCACTCTGTATGTGGACCCTTTCACGTAACTTTCCCAAAGGTATAGATGAACGGACAGTTCAGCAACATCCAGAAATATCAGCAATGGCCGTGCAATTAGAATAGGAGCCACAGAAGATGCAATTACATAACTCCACGAAGAAAGCAGGTGTCCAGGTCTGTAAAGCCATTGACCTCTAGAGTGGGGAGGAAGGGATACTCCCCTCCTCCACATGGCTGGATATTTCATGGTTTGGTCACAAGAGAATCCCGCTGACTAGTTCCCATTACTATTGGCAGGAAATACAAGAGTTCTACTGAAAAGCCAGGGAGGTGAAAACCCAGCTCAGACTGGGACCTGTTGGATAGTCTCTGCTAGGGAAGATGAGCAAGGCCCCTAAGCTAAAATCCCCAGCAATGACTGCTTATGTCTCCTGCCAGGTCAAGACTTACCCCTAACCTGCTGACAGGCATCAGGAAGTCAGCTGCCCCAGCGCTGCCATGATCAGTTCCAGGCGGTAAGGCTAGCAGCCAAACTCTTGGGGGTTAAAGGACTGCTGAAAACCTCGCAACAAGGAGATAGATGGGCTGAGCTGGGAGCTGGTAAAATCCCTTCCTCACCACCTCCCTGTCTTGTGCTGTAGACCCAAGTCACCACCATTTCCTGCCAGGAAGGGACGAGCTGACCTCAATCCAGACTCTTCCTCCTCAGGGACTGGGACAATCCCTGCTGCAGAAAATTACCCTGGCTGACACCTTCTTTTAAGTTTCCATGGCAGCCAAGAGAACAAAACAATGGCTTCGAGTCTAATGGAACACCACACACTTCTAATTATACAGAAGGCTGAGTCCCCTCAGATGTGGTACAGACAGACAAGTCAGAGGCTGCCCAGGGGCTGGAATGACGTGTGCATTAAATACTGTGACCCACGGGAACAAACATCTACTAGGTGGATTTTCAAAAGCCACAACTCTCCCCTTTTCACGGCAGTGGTCCTGATGCTCTAATGCATGTGGGCCCAGACAGCACATGCTCCTTCCCCATCACCACCACAGCTCACCTCACCTTTCCTCATGGGCCACAGATCTCACCTGTGTCCCTGGGAAACATTCTTACATAGACACTTCTTTGCTCAACCTGGTTTACGTGGATCTACAACAGTCTTTCAAGCACCAAGCATTCCCGGTCAGGGTGAACGGACAGCCCTGCTAACCAGAGTGCAGAATGCAACAGATAAACCTGCTGATGTTAATGTCCTCCCAAATCAGCAAAGCTGCACCATTAATGATCAGTGTGACCGTG
This sequence comes from Chelonoidis abingdonii, assembly GCF_003597395.2. Classification (NCBI taxonomy): domain Eukaryota; kingdom Metazoa; phylum Chordata; order Testudines; family Testudinidae; genus Chelonoidis; species Chelonoidis abingdonii. The sequence goes on along the minus strand of NC_133784.1, from coordinate 24,106,010 downwards.
TACTGTACCCCACAGCTATAAGTTGCTACCCCCACTGCCCTGGTAGACGAGTGCAGCGCTGGAATGAAGGATGGGGATGCAACTGCTGGGTACACTGAAGGGTTAAAAAATCATGTGAGGATGAATGATGTTATGGTTGACTAGGATGCACAACGCACACCTGGTTGGCTGTGGGGTGCTACCCTATGTTCAGAAATCCCTGTGGCTTTGGATGGTGGATTCAGGACTGAATGGGTGTCAGAGGCTCAGGAAGGGAACTTGGTGAGTCACGGCAGGATGCTAATGCAGCCGCAGGGCTGGGAGTGAGTGTCATGAGATATGTTCCTGCACTGATGCAGTATGGTGAGGCAGCCCAGAGCCAGGTACTGGAGATCATGGGTCCAGTGGATCTGCCTGGGTTCAGATCCACTGGACCCATGATCTAGGGAGGTGGCTGGAGCTGCAAGATGATCAAATCCCAGGCAAAGAAGAGCTGCCAGCAGGAGTTGATGGCTCAGGGCTAGCCTCCCTTGTCCTCTCGACTCAGCTGTCATGAAGCAAACCTGCGACAAAGGGAAAACTGCACCTGGTTTAACTGCCTGCCAGAGAATTTCACATATCACAGGTAGGATACAGCTTGAAATTCCTTTACTAGATCAGAATCCAGTGCCACAGACCTAGGGCTTCTCCTGGGCTGCTCTGTAAGCCAGAGAAGCCAATGGGTGGAAATGGAGGTGACTAGAGGAGCCTTCACACCTGGATACACAAATCCAAGCCAAAACATGGACTGAGAAATACACAGAACAGCTTTCCAAAAGCCACTGCCTTTCCGCCCAGAGGTGAGCAGCTGCCTGGCTTTCACTCACCTAGACAGCATGCCATTGTTCTTGGGGAGGTGGGGGGGGGGGTCACTGATCACAGACCACCTGCCCGTTGAGTGCGTTCATGCCAAGCCTGCCAGCCTCAGGGTGAAGTTGCCCTGCTGTGGCTGGGAATGCCAGGGCAGTGTTCCTGCCCCATGCTCCCCAGATCCCACACACCAGCAGAGCTGCTGGCCCCCTTCCTTGGGGAGGCAGCCGTCTGGCACGTATGTACCAGGGCACTGGCCAGCTGAGGAGACCGTTCCATAGAGGAGAGTTTTCAAGATTTAGGGACTTGGACACAGAGAGCGGAGGCCTGTAGCAACACATTCAAGGGGAGGGGGAAAGCCTTTGGTTTTCACCATCAGATCAGCCCCAACCAGGATTTCATTCCAAGGCCACTGCATAACACGGCTTATTGGTAAGTGAGCCCTTCAGTCAGTGCAGGAACCAGGTAAACCAGGTCACAAGGCAGGTGAAGTCGCAAGAGCATCAGTTTAAATCTCATTTCAGACTAGAACAACCATTCTGCTCAGGAGTTACACAACAAAAGAGCAAGGGGGAACAGAAAATAAACACACGCACAGAACCCTCCCCTGCCCCAGATTCTTCCCCCCCCGCCCCCCAAATGAAGCCATTGTTCATGATTTTACTAAAGAGGAGAGGGAGGGAAAGCCTCTCCGGGCTCAGCGGGCAGGCTCAGAAGTGGAGACATGGATCCTGTCGACAGGGCCCTTCTGGGCACCATTCGAAGTTCACAGTCCTATTCCTGATCCGGCTTCCTGCCCTTTGGGATCTAACTGTCCTCGCCGTTCTCCCCCGGCCCTTTGATCAGTCGCTTCTGTCCCCGTTTCCCTACGGGGCCCTTGGGCTTGGCGAACGCCTGCTTGAAAGCGTGCTGCTTGGGGTGGACCTCGTCATACAGGAACTCTGCAGTCAGCTCGGCTCCATCGTCAATCTCGATCTGGCACACAAAGGGCACAGGAGGGGGGGGGGGGGGTTAACACCACAATGCCGGTTCCTGATGCCCTCAAGCCACTGTGGGGAGAGAACGGGGGCCTCTCTCCCCAGCTCTGAGACAAGAGCCCCTCACCGCTGCCCTCTGCGCCTCACTCACCCCTGGAGAAAATCAACTCCCTCCTTTCCGCCCACAGTGTTCTCTCCACTCTCACATCCAACTGGGCTCGGGGAACCGAGACTTCCTGTTCTTCAGAGCTATATGGCTTCCTGGGGTGTCATTGGCACAATCACCATGCTCCAGGCAGCCCTTGGTGGGAAGCAATTACCTTGGCCCCATGCCACCAGCCAGCCTCTCCACCAGCCATTCAAAATGCTTGCTCTGCAGCCGCTCTTGGGACCGTGGCAGCTGATGTGACAGACAACATCTCTAACACTCACACATCAGTGCAGGTGAACGCTAGTTCAGATTTGCGCCCGCTGTGAGGAGATGGATCAAAGGGCACTAGAGCCTCGCAGTGAAAGGCCGTGAAAAGCAGGAGGAAGGACAGGGGCAGCTGACAGCCTCACATGGCTGAGCTGGTGCCTGACCCCGTTTGAGACGAGATTTCAGGCCAGACAGAAAACCCATCTCAGACCCAAAAATAAGCCCAACCTCCATTGATTTGATGCTGGTTTTTAAATCAGACATTTGAGATGGGAAGAGACTTAGGAGGTCCTCTAGTCCAGCGTTTCTCAACAACTGGTCTGTGGACCAGCATCGGTCCCTGACATCTCCCTGATGCAGCAAGCTAGTCTCTGGGATCAAAAAGGCTGAGAAGCACTGCCCTAGTCTACCCTTGAGGAAACAGTCTTGCATTGGCCCCTTTAGTATGTTCTCCTAGATGCTCCCCAGGCCACTCTGAAATGACTGAAGGGATGGGGATTTCACTACTTCTCTTAGACATCAGTAGGACTGTGCCCTTGGATGTTCACCTTAAATGTTCCCTTGCTCAGCTCTCTGGTGGGTTCCCTTTGGAACACCCAACAATTCCACTCTCTCCTCTTTTTTTATGCCCTTCAGAGACTGGCAGAAAGGTGTGCATCTGCTCTCTCCATTGTCCAGCTGGAGGGGCATGACCTACTGGCCAAGTGTTAGGAGACAAGGCAGGAAACACAGATTTACCTTCTTTATAATCTCCAGGGAGAACTCCTGCTCCACAGTGTCAAGCAGCCGGCTCTTGCAGCTGGAGTACAGCATACGCTCCTTAATGCCGCACTTGTACCCAGGCATGGAATAGATGAACACTGCAAGAGAGTGCAAGATGGTCAACACCACCCCAGACTTAAAAGTTGAGGAACATCTGCAAACTGAGATCCAGCAGTGAGAATTCAGTCCTAGACCCTGCCCACCTCGCCCCTGCATGCCCACAAGAGTGCCACACATGCAGTCCTATGCCAAGCTTGCTACCATAGACAGGACTGAGACAGTAAAACCACCACGGAGAGGAAACCTCCCAAAAAAAAAAAAAAATCAAGAGAAAAAGCCTTCTGCAGCCAAACAGCATCCTCCTCCTAGGACTAAACGTTCTGGTGCCTGCAACCGGACTGCCCCAGACACATCCTTGGCACTGGCTTCCACAGCACTTCTTTAGCAGCAGTGTGGGTCAGGGGCCCTGGTTTAAGGGGTCCTCTGCTGGCATCCGAGGCGCTGGTGGCAGGTGAGTGAGCAAACACCCTTTCATGCTCTTCCGCTGAAGAGAACTGGTTCAAGATCCCAAAACAACTGAGGATAAGAACAGCATGGCAAGAACAAAACGACAGCAGGCCAGCAAAAGCATCTGCCTACTGACTCATTCACTGGAATAGTAGCAGCCCGTGTGGAGGGGAAGGTAGGCCTGGCTCCAGCCAGAGATTACACAGGAACACTGCACTGCACACATGCGCGGAACACAGAACACCACCACGTCTGCCTAGGTCAAGGGGAACCCATCTGACCCAGGCACTCTCTCTCCTAGGGGGGTACAGGTCGAGAAGACTGAGCTTACCCACAGACTCCAGGTAGTCTCCCTCATGAGAGTGCTTGTACAGGAAGAAATGATAGCGACCGGAGTCCTGGGGGATCCTTTTGGGGAGGTCTGCTAGCTCTGTGGCATTTGTATGGACCAGGTCTATAGTCTCCCGCTCGAGATCCAGTTTCTGGTTAAAGGGAAAGGGAGAAAGAATTCAGTGTAAAACACTGAAATCAACGCTCAGAGGCTCAGCAGACGCAGGGAGAGCCCGAGGGCCGGGGCAGGAGCTGGGGGAATTGAAAAGCGCAAGGGCGACTGCCACTGCCTCCTTACCAGCTGGATGTAATTGATTTTCTTCTGCTTTAACAACTGGATGGCCTGCTGCGCATCAGGCTGCAGTGGGAAAGCCAGGCCCTGCAGAGTCTGGTGTTTACTCTCCACACTGATCTCAGTCTTCACCTGGAAACAGAGACCCCAATGTCAGACTGGACCGAGACAAAGCCAGTGAGGAGGAAGAGGAGGAGGGGGGTGGTATAAAGGGAACAAAACCAAACACAAACTGTGCTACTCTAACCCAGCCAGAATGGGTCACTCACAGCTCACTGAGCAACAGGATCTCCTGGGCAGCCCTCGCCAGGAGAGCAGCACCTACCAGGATGGGATACCCACGTGCCAGCTGCAGTGCTTTCCAGGCTGATCAAAGCTGAGGGAACACCCTTTGCCTTGCCTCATTGAGAATCTTAACCCCAGGGAGAAGGGTCATAGCCTATCTGTCATGGGAGATAAGTGCATGTTGTGTGAGAAACCAGCCCCCACGCCCCAGAGAACATAGGGGCCCAGGGCTGCAGTGAGGAGTGATCCTGAGCAGCACACGGACACCCAGTCAGCAGCAGCACTCCAGAATCCATGCAACTGGCCAAGAGATTGTACGCTCCCATCCCAGACAAACAGGCATCCACGTGCCGCGGCCCCTCGAGGCTACACTATTGCAATATGCTGCCCCTGGGGAGGACTCTGAAGGCCGCCTGGAAACCAACAGCTCATGCAACATGGAGCGTCCCACCTGCATAGTGTAGCGAACCATCCGGATATCACACTAACTCTGCCGGACCAGGTACATCTCAGAGTCCTGCCACTTATCTCTCAGGTCCTAAATGGAGTTGGGCAGAATTTGGACACTAGGCACTCACGCCCTGCGGCAACTATATTCAACGGGGACAATGAGGCTCATTCCCACTGGTGCCCGGGACAGGGCACTCTCCAAAGAGGGCCCTCAGCTATGGGATTCACCACTGATGGAGATCACATTGAGTCTGAGTCTTGTTACTGTTAACACAAGCAGGAAGACAGGCCACTTTCAGCACCTCTGCTCTCAAATTTAAGGAGATGACCCCGCTAAGGGTTGAGGAACTAATCTCAGAGATTGCACCAATAAGGAAGCTGCTGAGAAGCAAAGGGAAAAGGGGTAGAAGATTTCTCTTCCCCATCCTTAGGATTCACTGGAACGTTAAAGCTAAGCAACAACTCAAGACACCACTATCACAAGCACCTTAAGACATACCATGTAATAAAGTAGGTGGGTTATTGACCTAGACACCCCTCATGTCCCTTATTCTCATTTGAACGTCTTCAGAATTCAGTAGCACCAGCCTATTGCCCAGGATCGAGAGAGAGGCAGGAGAGACGTCAAGCCTGCTGCACCATTCAAACCGATACATTTACATGGACATACAGGGGAGAGTCCTAGCAAAAGTCACAGATGCCACAATGACAACAAAATTCATTAGTCGTCTAATTTCACCAAAATTCTCAATTTTCTAATAAAAATACAGCTGTCAGACAGCAAACACTAAACCAAACACTGGGCTGCTTAGCCCCTTTAAGACTTCCCAAGGCAGGGGGATTCTTTGGTCTCAAGCAGCCCTGCTGTCCATTCTGGAGGGCTGGTCCAGAGATTTATGTGGCCATGAGAAGTGAGAGGCAAGGACCACAGAGAATCTACTCTGAGTGCCACCTAGGAGCACCATCTTCCCACAGACTTCCAGGGCATCTTGTTCACGTGGGCTGCTGTGTGTTCAGAGAAAATTCTCGATGATGAGGTTTTCCCCACAGCTAATCTTTGCCTGAGTGGAGAGGAAAGTTTTCACTGGTGGAAGATGCCCTCAGCTTGTCATTGTGCATGGCCAGTTATAAATAACTGGGTGCATGAGAGAGACAATCAAGCACATGGATGCTGCAGCTGTCATTGGGGGACTTCAAATGAAACAGGAATGGGAAGCAACTATGGTATTTTCTTGATCAAACTGTACTTTCATTCTCTAGCATCTGGGGTTTTGGGGCCCACATTTCTCAGCCACAAAAACCCCTTGTTGCACAATGGCTTTAGTCAGTTTTGCCATGCGAGGACATCTTCAGTAGAGCTCTGAGGAGAATCTGCTTAGGGTCTCGTGAGACGGCAACATCCTTGGTTGCCGGGTCCTCCAGTGCCATCCCAGGACTTGCTCTGCAACTCTCCAGCTTTGTTCTGTGTTTGTACAGCACCTAACACAATGGGGTCCTGGTCCTTGACTGGGGTTCCCAGGTGCTACTGTAATAAATAATCTCTCCTCCAAACACCCACTGTGTTTTTCAAATTTTGGGGTGTTATGACATAGCGAGATTTTGTTTGCAATTTTTAATTCTCAATACAGCCTTCCAATAAACAATTGACTGTAGCATTTGTGCACCATTAGCTCTGGATAAAAAGTGGTAGTGCAAACCCATCCCCCAGATTCCCACTGAGAATGCCACAGGTGATGGGGAAAATCCCTCAGAGCAAGCCCTGGAAAGTGGAGGTAAGCCACAGGCACGTGACCCTTTAGGTTAAAGGCTTACAGTGGACCACCCTAAGAAGGAATACTCTGCAACACCAAATCCACTCTCCAGTGCACCCAAATCCACTTCAAAGAGGGGGGGGGGGGGAAGCAAAAGAATCAGATTTTTTTCCCATTGGAAATTTAACTTCCCCCACCAGGTAGCTTACTCTTCACATCTCTCTCAGCACCGTGAGAGGCGCTGCTCAGAGTACAGCTTCCATGTGCAAGTGTTTAAAAAGAAGAGACAAAAATCCCACTCAGGAGAGGAGGTGAAGAATGAGAGGAGAAAGAATCCCTCAGACACAGCTCAAAGCACAACACATGGCAGACAACACAGCATACCTCCTCAGCGCTGGGGAATTCTACCAGCGCGGGGCAGCACCAACAGCCCACTACTATCTGTCACATAGAATACAGGGAGACGGAGCCACATCAGTGACAGAGAAGGCAGAGGAGAGAATGGCTCTCTGAAAAGCCTCACACACCCGCTTCAGCTTGGTGACTAGCGGTTGCTAAGCACTGAGAGTCCCGAATGTGCTCTAAAAGCCACGTGTGGAAAGGCTACCTCCCATTGGGGCTGTTCCACTTTAGCTGGTGTTGGTTGTACAATGATTTCCATTGCGACGCCCAGATTCAGCTGCTTGCAGCTTTCTGAGAACACCCATCTTTCAGGCTCAGGCTCTGCTTCCAGAGGAAGGTATTTTACTTGAGGAAAGATGGTTCAGCCATTTTTGAGTGAGGAAAAAAACATTCCTCACTTTCCCTTAAAAAAAAACAACAACAATGACTTTTTAAAATAAGTGACAGTATAGCCAAAATGGCTTCGAAACTACAGATGAAAAGTGCCATGGAAATAGTCATCTCTGAGTACCAGCGCACAGCCAGATCTCATAGGGACATGGGTTTGATTTGCTGCAGTTATCCACATTTGCAAATTACATAATGAGCAGCCAGAGTGACTTCTGTGTGTGCTAATCTTAATAGTGCTGCAAACCAGCGAGATTGTGTGAGCCGCTATCTGTTATGGATAACACTGTTAAGCACTTTTCACCCACAGAGCTTTATACAAGGGAGGCAAGTAGTATTATCCCTTTTATACAGATGGGGAAACTAAGGCACTCGAAAGATGAAGTGGCTTGCCCATGGTCACACTGGAGGTCAGGGACAGAGCAGGAACTGGAACTCAGGTTTCTCAACCACACACTGAACGTACTGCCCTGAATTACTCAAAAGTGACCAGGAACCCTTCACAAATGTTTCAGTAATAAAGTATCTGGTAAGTGACAATCCCACCCCCACCCCCACCCATTTTCCTCCCCAAACATGGCCCCCTTGGGAAAATACGCACAGCAGGGCTGGAAGCATGAGGTCCCACTTCTTCCTCTCCTAAAATGATTCTCTGGCCTTTACAACCCTTATTTAGTGACACCTCAGAGAAAGAGGAACAGGTGCAGAGAAGAGCTACGAGGATGATCAGGGGAATGGTGGGCCTATCCCACAAGAGGCTCATTCAGGCTAGCAAAAAGAAGATTGAGAGGCAATATTGCTGCTCTCTATAAATACATTGGGGGCAAATATCAGGGAGGGTGAAGAGCTATTTAAACTAAAGGACAAAAGTTGGCACAAGAACAAATGGATATTAACTGGCCATCAGCAAACTCAGGCTGGAAATTAGAAAATTTCTAATCATAAAGGGGGTGAGGTACAGCAGCCCTGGAGCTAACTTCCAGTTTATGTCTTATGGTTTTAAAAGCTCATGCTTCAGAACTTCAGAAGGAGGGGTCAGACTAACCCACTCCACCCAATGAATTCTGTTTTTTGTATCTCCTTTCTCTGAAGCATCAGGGATGGCCATGGCTGGAGATGGTACCCTGGACAGGAAGGGCCAGGGCTCTGAGGTGACAAGAATTTTATGTCTCAGGTGCTGAGCTGGCTGGTTCTTGTCCACATGCTCAGTGTCTAACTGATGGCCATGTGTGGGTTTGGAAAGGAATTTCCCTCCAGGTGAGATTGGCAGTGACTTTGGGTGTCTTTCCCCTTTGCAGTGTGTGGGGTGCAGGTCAGTTGCCAGGATTATCGAAGAATAACTCTCTTCATCTCCCTGCCGCAGTGGGGGTCTTGGTCTCTCCTATTCTCTACTTGTGGCATACAACAGTCTAGACTCCCACAGGCTGCAATACTTTTGTCTAATTTGGGTTGCTGGGTTTGGCAGGCGGGTGGCTGGGTGGTTTTTAATGGCCTGTGAGATGCAGTAGATTAGACTAGATGCTTTGGCGATCTCTCTGGCCTTAAACTCTGACACCCCAAGGTTAGGAGGTAGCAAATATGACCATGAAGTGACTTGCCAAGGGGTGGTTTAGCAGCTCATTCCCTGTAGATAATAATCCAAAAGGAATTGGGAGCATAGGACTGAATAAAGTAGGCACAAAATGAGATTCCTGAGCAAGACAGAGGCATGGGGAAAATGCACAAAATATCCAGAGGCCAGCCTACCATCTCAGTGCTAGAGTCCTGCAAGCAGGCGTCCTGGGAGCATGGGGAGAGGAGAAATCAGATCAGCAACTCTGAGCAAAACAGAGGGTAGCTCCCCATACATTTCTCAAACTAACGAACGGGGTGGAGAACACTGACTAAGGAAGGGGGGTGTCTGGACAAAGTACAGCACACAGAGGGGATTGTTTTAAAGGAGAGGAGGGGAATCGACACACACCGGAGGAGAGAGGCCTACCATCTCACTGCTAGAGGCCAGGGAGCGCAGATCCTGGGAGCACAACAAAACACAAGCACAAGGAAAACATCAGCACCAAGCAACCCACCTCCAGAAGGGAGAATCCATTCACACCTGCTAATGGGATTATGCATGAGTCGAGTGGGGGCTGACAAAGCTAATGCAGAGGGAGGTGGAGAATGAAGATGACTAGAAGAGGACTCTAGACACCTTCAGCAACTCTTTGTTGTGGCCTTCTCGGCTCTTCAGTCACCACTGACCCTTCACACATTTTGGATGACTCTCTCTAGAGCAGTGGATCCCAAATTGCAGTCCATGGCTCAGCTGTGGTCCAAAGCAGCTCCCAGTGTTTGGGGGAATTAATGAAAGCCAAGAAACAGGCGACTGGGAAGTTAAAAAGGGAGGTGGATCCATACAAGTAGCTCTCTTCTGGAAAAAAATGTTTCAGGAGCAGTGATCTAGAGGCCTTGAAGAATCAAAGACCAAACATACCACAGTACCACAGAAGGCAGATGATCTTCAGGCCAGGCTGAGATTTGTTTAGTGGAGCAATGTTAGGTTCTCCATAAATACTATTGGGGGTCTGAGTACTATCTCCTGCCCAGATCAACACTCGCACTAAAGGTGGCATCTCCACAGGCAGGACTAGCATGAATAGAGAGTTAAGGATTCAGCATAAGCTGTAGAAATCAGTATTAAAAAAATTGTAATGCCCTTTGATTAATCAGCCCATCGCTCTCTCAAGAGCTACCCAGAGTATCACCATCCGAGACCTAGATCCAGGTACATTAAAATGGGATGAATATCTTAATCCAGGATATCAACACCCCACAAATGTTGCCACCAGATAGCTCTTTTGCTACTAACTTCAAACAAAGGCTTGAGGCATGTGCAATATGTTGTAACAAACTGTCTAATGTAAGAGTGCCCCGAGGGCCACATCTGGTATGGAAATTGTATGGCGGGCCATGGATGCTCACGGAATTGGGGGTTGGAGTGTAGGGGAGGTGAAGGCTCCAGCTGGGGTGCAGGATCTGGGGTGGAGCAAGAAATGAGGAGTTCTGGGTGCGGGAAGGGGCTCCAGGCTGGGGGTGTGAACTCTGGGGTGAGGCTGGGGATGCAGGAGGGTACGCCGGGCTGGGATCGAGGGGTTCAGAGGGCGGGGGGGG
>NC_133784.1:24023243-24080565 GCF_003597395.2 Chelonoidis abingdonii | reverse complement strand
GGGGCCCCATGAGCCTGTTTAAAACAAGATTCAGGTCCCAGGTAGGGGTAGGGGGCTTGACCTGAGGGTATAACCGTTCCAAGCCCTTGAGGAACCTGGAAGACATAGGGTGGGAAAAATGGTACTGCCAGCTTCCCCTGAGTGGAAGGTGGATATGGCCGCAAGGTGGACTCACAGAGTGGAGATTGCCAACCCCTGTTCCTTGAGAGACCATAGATAGTCCAGGATAGTGGGGATTGATACCGAACATGGAGTGTGGCCGTGTTGGGCACACCAGTGACAGAAGCGCTTCCATTTTGCGAGGTATGTCGAGCGTGTGGAGGGCTTTCTGCTTCCTAGCAACACCTGTTGTACTGCAGCGGAACAGCTCAACTGCGACTGGCTTAACCAGACAGGAGCCATGCTGTCAGGTGGAGGGACTATAGGTCCGGGTGTTGAAGCCTGCCGAAGTCCTGTGAGATCAAGTCCGGCCATAGCGGCGGGGGGATTGGGTCCGACAGGGACAAGTCGAGCAGCATGGAGTACCAGTGCTGCCTCGGCCAGGCCGGCGCTATCAGGATAAGGCAGGCTTTGTCCCTGCGGATCTTGAGCAGGACTTGGTGGACGAGGGGAAATGGTGGAAAAGCGTAACAGAGATGGCCCATCCACGGAATCATGAACGCGTCTGACAGGGAGCCTGGGGAGCGACCCTGTAGGGAGCAGAACACCTGGCATTTCCTGTCCGTCTTGGACGCAAACAGGTCGATGTGGGGAAAGCCCCACCTCCGGAAGATCGAATGGAGAACGTCCGGGCGGATGGACCATTCGTGTGAGAGGAAGGACCTGCTCAGGTGATCTGCGAGCGTGTTTCATACCCCCGGAAGAAAGGAGGCCACCAGGTCTATGGATTGGGCTACACAGAAGTCTCACAGTCGGATTGCTTCCTGGCACAAGAGAGACGACCTCGTCCCTCCCTGCTTGTTGATGTAGTACATGGCCGTTGTGTTGTCCGTGAATACTGCAACACAACGGCCGTGTAGATGGTCGAGGAATGCTTGGCACGCCAGGCAAACCACTCTGAGCTCTCGGACATTGATATGATGTGTCAGCTCCCGGGGTGACCAAAGGCCTTGGGTGCACAGGTGCCCTAGGTGGGCACCCCAGCCCAGCGCAGACGCGTCCGTTGTTAGGGATGCGGAGGGCTGGGGAGGATGAAAGGGTAGGCCTGCACACACTTGGGATGATCTCTTCCACCAGTCGAGGGAGCTCAGAACTTCCGGCGTGACCGTCAGAATAATGTCTAAGGCGTCCCTGTTCGGCCGATAGACAGAAGCGAGCCAGGTTTGAAGCGGGCGCATCCGCAGTCTGGCATGTTTTGTCACGAAAATACATGCAGCCATGTGCCCCAAGAGAGCGAGGCAAGTACGGGCAGAGGTAGTTGGAAACCTCTGAAGACTTTGGACAAGGGAGACTATGGCCTGAAACCGGTGCAGTGGCAAACTAGCTGTTGCAAGGCTGGAGTCCAGCACTGCCCCGATAAATTCTATTCTTTGCGTGGGCACCAGGGTGGACTTGTCCAGATTGATGATCAGGCCTAGACGTGTAAATAGCTCCCTGATGTGTCGACATGGCTGATGACTTGTGCCTCGGATGGTCCCTCTGATACGCAGTCGTCGAGGTAAGGAAAAACATGTATTCGACGACAGCGTAGTGAAGCGACGACCGACCGCCATACATTTCGTGAAGACCGAGGCGCCGACGAAAGACCAAAGGGAAGGACAGTAACTGTAGTGAACCCAATTCACCACAAAGCACACAGATACCTCGGCACAGGAGGTAAATCGCAATATGGAAATATGCGTCCTTCAAGTCGAGAGCGGCGTACCAATCGCCGGGATCCAGGGAGGGGATGATGGTCCCCAGGGACACCATGCGGAACTCGAACTTCTTGATGAACTTGTTCAGTCCGTGTAGGTCAAGGATGGGCCAGAGGCCCCCTTTTGCCTTGGGGATCAGGAAATAATCGGGAATAAAACCCCTTGCCCTTTAACTCCTCTGGTACCTCCTCTATAGCCCCGATTGATAGGAGCTTGTGAACCTGCTGCATGAGAAGTTGCTCGTGAGAGGGGTCCCTGAAGAGGGAGGGTGGGAGGGAGGCGGAGAGAGAAACTGAAGACGGTATCCAAGTTCCACCGTACGAAGGACTCAACGATCCGAAGTCAAGTGGGACCACGCCGGAAGGAAGGAGGAAAGGCGGTTGGAAAACTGGAACGGATCCGAAGGGGGAATTGGTACACTGTTCTCAGGCGCACCTTCAAAAATTTGTTTTTAGGTCCCGATGATGGTTTTGTGGGACCGGAATTGTTGCCCGCTGGAGGTCCCGACTGCCGCCTGCGGGTTGTATGACCTCTCCTACGGGCAAAATCCTGTCTCGGCTGAGGTGGAGGGTAAGGGCACTGGGGTTGGGAACGGAAGAACCGTCTCTGAGTCTGAGGGGTATGCCAGAGGCAACTATTCTAGCCGCCGAATCTGCGGAATCTAGTGAAGCTTGCAATGAGGTTCTTGCAACCCTTTTCCCCTCCTCTAATAGGGCTGTGAACTCCTGACGGGAGTCCTGAGGGACCAACTCAGTAAACTTGCCAACCACCTCCCAGGTGTTATAGGAGTATCGGCTTAAGAGGGCTTGCTGGTTCGCCACGCAGAGCTGAAGCCCTCCGGCAGAGTAGATTTTTCGGCCCAACAAGTCCATGCGCTTGGCCTCCCTAGATTTCAGCGCGGGGGCTTGCTGGCCGTGGCGCTCCCTTTCGTTGACCAATTGTTCCACCAACGAGCAAGGGGTGGGGTGCATGTAAAGGTATTTGTACCCTTTAGAAGGCACCATGTATTTTCTTTCTACACCCCTGGCTGTCAGTGGAATGGAAGCCGGGGACTGCCAGATGGTGTCTGTTCTGGCTTGGACCGACCTGATAAAGGGGAGGGCCACTCTGGTAGGCGTTTCCGCTGATAGGATGCTAACCACTGGGTCCTCCATCTCAGGGATTTCCTCTACGGGAAGGCTGATATTTTGGGCAACACGCCGCAGAAGATCTTGGTGCGCTTGCAGATCAATCGGGGGAGGCCCCGATGACGATGTGCCCGCTACCGCCCCATCCGGGGAAGATGATGATGACAACCCTGGGATGAGCGGGTCCTGGACTGATGCCTCGTCTTGGTGGATCTCCGTCTCCGGAACATCATGTTGTTCTGGAGCCTGTGCAGCGCTTGCCTCCATATCAGCAGGGGGAGGTCTGCTGACAGTGGCCTCAGGTACTCGGTGCTCCGAATGACCAGAGCGTGATGGGCCCATTGGTTCACCTTGGGCTTGGTGGTAGGCCCAAGGTGTCCAAAAAGACCACTGGGGTGGTCCGTGGTCCTGATGGGCTTTAGTGTCAGAACCCCCATAAGAGGCGCTCTCCGCGTACAAAGAGGCAGACAGATGACGGGACAGCCACAGGGGAGCTGAAGTAGACTGGACCAGGTCTCTGCGTCCGTAGTATTCCTCCCTGCGTGGTACCGGCGAACGGTACCGGGAACCATGGCGGTGTTGAGAGCGGGACCGGGACCTACAACCAGCGCGGTGCCGGGAGGTCGACCAGTGCTGAACATCTTCATGCCTGGATCGGCTACGAGAGGTGCGGCGGTGCCGGGAGCTGGAGCGTGCCGACGGTACGATGGAGACCGGGATCTCGAGTGGTGCTGCGAGTGCAACCAGTACCGGGATGGAGAATGGTAGCGGGACTGCGAGCGGCACCGGGATCGGGAGCGATCATGGGATCCCGATCGAGACCAACGGTGCCCTGTGATGCCCGGGGAAGATGGTCGCACCATGGCAGGTTTGCCCAGCGACTGGATGACTCGCACCGGCGGTGCCGAGGGTTGGGGCAGCTCAGGCTCTGTGAGAGCAATGAGGTCCCGCGCCGTGGAGAAGGTCTCCGGCGTGGACGGAAATCAAACTCTACGGAGCAGGCTGGAGCGGTAGCCAGACCAAGGCTCCTGGAAGACCGAATCGAAGTGCAGGAGACAAGCGGTGCCGCGCAAGGTTGGTGGGCAGGTGGTATCATAGGTTTCTATCAGATTTGAACTTAGCCGTTCAAAACGGAGAAGCGAGCATAAACCCTCAAGTTAATTACCACTTAGATCTGATATGCGTGCCACGACCAAAATTCAGTGTTATTGGCTCCTTGGGAACCCAAGAACTCAGAGCCTGAGTCTACAACAAGGGGAATAACTCACTTCAAACCTCCTCTCCACGCCAGAATTTCCTTTGGCGTAACCTGAGAGTATGATGCAACCTTTACATAAATACATGAAGCATGTCATTCTCTTCACAAGAGACAACCAATACAAGAACAGAAAAGATTCTATTCGCTCCTCCACAATTCCTGGTTGCTGCAGAATTCGATCACCCTCCGTAGATTAACAGAAAATTTCTCCCCCTTTTTCCTTAGCTTCCCAGAGAGAAAAAGCATCAAGCTAAAGCAAAGAAACGTTAATAAAAGAAAGAAAAGACAAAAATATTTCCTCTGATTAAGTTGACAATAATACAGGTTCAATGTTACAAGAAAAATATAATAAACGCTTATCAAAAAGAATAGCAATTAAATTTCAGAACTAACACATGTAACTACAAAGAAAAAAACAAATGACAGTATGTCTTTTCTACCTTTCTTATAACTTGGAAACTGAAGATAGGAACTGAAGCTTAGATAAAGACCCTCTCATAGCCTGAAGTCAAAAAGACACGAGACTCAAACCATTCTCTCCTAGTTTGAAAATCCGGTTTCCTGATGTCTCTGGTCAGGTGTTGTTTGTCTTGGTTAACTGCCTTACAGGTGAAAGAAATATTAAGCCCTTAGCTTCTGTTATGAACGGCCGCGAGTCGTTGGAGCTAGCGCTCTGACTGCGGTGTAATGAGGTAGCAGGACGCTTGTGCTTTTTGCTCCTGGGAGAGAGAGGCGCCAGCCGTGAGGATGGGCGGTGCTGGGTGCAAGGAGTTCACGGTCTGGAGCAGAAATGCCACTGTTCTGGGTGCAGGAGTAGGTGCGAGATGGAGGAGTAGAGCTGCCATCAAAAGTGCTTCAGGAATGTCCGCTTTTTTTAGTCGGGGGCTTGAAACGTTACAAATAAGCATTGTGAGGCTGATCGCCGAGGCCTTTAAACAGGATCGTGCGGATCTCCTGTGGCATCGGTCGACGGCAGGCCGCGCAGGGTTTGAAGCCCAGTGAACCGGGCATGGGCCCCGGTGCCGGGGGAGGAGAAGGGGCGAACCCCCGATCCTCTTTAACTATATACACGAACTATAACTACATCAAACGGTAATAAGGTAAAGAAAAAACTATGTACACGAAAAAACTATACAACGAGCGAATCGCTAGGGAGGTAGAGATCACCTAAGCTGCGCTCCACTGTTCCAACGACCGACACGAGCGGTAAGAAGGAACTGAGGAGCGGACGGGCCGGCAGGGGTATATATCAGGAGCCATAGTGGCGCCACTCTAGGGGGTGACCTGTCGGCCCACCGAGAGTTGCTAGGGTAAAAGTTTCTCCGACGAACGTGCACACGGCGCGCGCACACCTAACTGGAATGGATATGAGCAAGCACTCGAAGAAGAACTTTCAGTTTCCAGCCACTAACTCAAAAGTGCTGGGCTGAAATTTTCCATTGCTGGTCTCTGCCTGAAGGTGAGAGAGTTGCAACCAACTTTTATCAAGAGATTGAGTGGAGGGAAAATAAATAACACTTCTTCCATTTAAAAATATTCCAAAATAAATCATTTAAAAACAACTTTTAGACAGGGTTACAAGACAAATGTCTGAAGTTTGAGGTCTATGACCATGCCACATTTCATGGAGCTAGCGCTTAGCTTTGTTAAAAATGGTTTGAATGTAACCACTATATTGGTGTTTGAAAATTAACCGCATGTTAGGTAAGGTGCTTAATTCTAGATGGGTGCACTTCAAATAGAGGCAGTGAAGTTAGGGAAGTGGGCATGTTGATTCAAAGAGCATACATGCTTGTCTGGCAAAACTAGAGGAGCTATAAGCTTCAGAAAGCAAATTGGTGAGGAAAAGGGAATTCACTAGCACAATACCTCCAGATTCTAATTTTCCCTTTAAATGTGTAGGAAATTAAACGAAGGTGAAGGGGATCAATGCCACAAAGTTTGCAAAATAGATGGTTTTTGCATTTAATTATCAGTTGATTAGATCCATTCCCAACTAATGCAGCTCTGGCTGGTTTTGAATCCATACACAAAACTGGTATTCCAGAGAGACACTGGCTGTGGCTTCATTAAAATCAAACAGGTGTGGGGTTTTAAACTACAGGATAACGAATGTGCGTTAGTTATCCCACTGTAAAACTGTAGCAGAAAAACAAGGCACCTGTAGTTTTTACCATGGGACCAACCCTACACCCCTCACCTGTGGTTCATCTCACCTAGCTACCTCACAGTAAAAACTACACCACACTTTTTTTGGCAGTGAAAACCAGGGCTCCATTCACCTGTTCTCTACCACAATGCCCAGTAACTGACAGGTGTGCTCTAATAAATCAAACAGCCCATCCTCACTGCTGCACCTTCTACATTCAGACCCCAACCGGTTTTGGTTTGAATTCTTTTGTCTTGTTCCCACTGCTCTTAAGCTATTTTTATTGCTTATGGGATACCACAGATGCCTCAGATTCCAGGTATATTATAACAGCAGAGAGTGCAGGATTCCTACCCTGTACAGATGGGATGTATGCTGACTCTTGTTACAGACCTAACAGCAGATCCATTAGCAAACAGCTATATAATATTTGCTTCCTGCATGTCTGAGATATAATTTGACCCAAGCTTAAGGCCATGGCTGGCCTGCAAGCTGTATGGTATTTCAAACTCTAAAAATGAAATCCTATTTTGTGACTGTGTAAGCAGTGTTCAAACCCCCAAATGCTTTCACTTTTTTTAGTCTCCCCACTGCATTTAAAAAGCAACCTAATAGCAGCTTCTTATGGACAAAAGAAAATTAGCTGTTTCCATGTATTTCACATGAGCAACAGAATAGTCACGTAAGACGTATGAAAACATTCGAGGTCTCACACCTTATAAGAAGTTTCCCACGCTTTCTGCACAGAACTCATCCTGTCAACATGAAACCCATGGATATTTTGCTACTATGAATTCTAGAAAGCACAATTATATCTACGTTTCTCATATCTTTTTGCCTACATCCTCTTCTGGGCCATGTGCTTTACACTTTCTCAGGCTGAAGCCTTCAGTCTTACCTTCTGCTGATTTTCAACCTGATGTTTTGTTTTGTTTTTTAAATCCCTGCACCTTGCAGAGTGGTTTGATGTGTTCCAGACATTTTTTACATCGATAGTCTTGTACAGAGAATTTTTGCAGAAATGTTTTAAAATAGCATGTAAATTGAGCACGGATTTGAAAGTTAACACGTCTGGCCCCAGCAGCAAGAGACTCAAACTGTAGTTTATCCTACTGGAAAACCCACTTTGGCTTGGGCAGCAAACTATACTATCGCTTGCCTTTCTGATGAGAAAATGGTCACTGAACTATCTGAGAAGCCCACACTCAATCTCTCACCTCTGCTGTCACCACAGATCTCTATCAATTCATTAACACATTCCACTAAGCCCTGGTCTACACTGGGGAGGGGGTCGACCTAAGATATGCAACTTCAGCTACAAGAATGGCATAGCTGAAGTTGACGTATCTTAGGTTGACCTACCTCATGTCCTCATGGTGCGGGGTCGACTGCTTCCGCCTCTCGCCGCAGTGGAGTACAGGAGTCAATGGCAGAACGATCAGGGATCGATTTATCGCGTCTACACTAGACGTGATAAATCGATTCCCCAATAGATTGATCACTACCTGCCAATCCAGTGGGTAGTGTAGATGTACCCTTCGGCTCAGCCTCTGGCTTGTTCACCTGTTCCATGGCCCATCCTCTCGTCCTAGGACGTTATTTCTGTGGCTGATATCCTCCCCTTTGACCAGCAGCTCTGTTGCTTTGCTCACTCTCTTCACCGGCCACTGCCTTTGAAGAGATTCTGTTCTCTCTGCTCAGCAGCTTGGGCCCCCCTTCTTTGACAAGCAGCTAAGTGCTGTGTCTGAGGTCATTGTCACCAGATAGGGTTACCTGCTTATCCAGCACTTCTCCTTGCCCCAGGTTTCTGGGCAACAAGACTTTCCCAGTCTGAACCAATGAACCAGAGCTATGGATGACAGTGCTGATGCTGGTTTGAAATTTCAGTGACATAGGAGGACTTATGAACAATAGATGAGGTCCCAGAAGACTGGAGAAGGGCAAATATACCTATCTTTAAAAAAGGGGAACAAAGAGGGCTTGGGGAATTACAGACCATAGGCTTAACTTTGGAACCTGGAAAGATACTGAACAAGTTATTAAACATTCCATTTGCAATCACTTACAGGATAACAAGGCGATAAGGAATAGCCAGCATGGATTTGTCAAGAACAAATCATGCCAAACCAACCTAGTTTACTTCTTGACAGGGTTACTGGCTTGTGGGTGGGAGACGAAGCAGTAGACATGATGTATCATGATTTTAGTAAGGCCTCTGACACAATCCTGCATGACATTCTCAAAAGCAAATTAGAGAACTGTCGCTAGATGAAATTACTATTAGGTGGGTGCACAACTGGTTGAAAGACCAAACTCAAAGAGTAGTTATCAACAGTTCACTGTCAAACTGGAAGGACATACCTAGTAGGTTCAGATAGGGTTCAGTCCTGAGCCCGGAACCATTGGATATTTCATTAATGACTTGGATAATGGAGTGGAGCATATGCTCCAAATATTTGCAGACCAAGCTGGAAGGGGTTGCTAGCACCTTGGAAGACAGGACTAGAATTCAAAATTGGTCTGAAATTAGCAAGTTGTAATTCATTAAAGACAACTGTAAAGTACTTCACTTAGGAAGGAAAAATTAAATTTACAACTACAAAAGGAATAACTGGCTAGGCAGTAGTACTGCTGCAAAGGATCTGGGGGTTCTAGAGGAATATAAACTGAATATGAATCAGCAATGTGATGTAGCTGTGAAAATACACCCCAGAATATGAGCCTTAACTGGACTATCATTATGTAAGACATGGGAGGTAATTATCCTGCTCTACTCAGCACTGGTGAGGTCTCAGCTACAGTACTGTGTCCAGTTCTGGGTGTCACGCATTAAGAAAGAGGCAGACAACTTGGAGAGAGTGCAGACGGCAGCAACAAAAATGATTAAAGGTTTAGAAAGCCTGCCTATGAGGAAAAGGGCATGTTTAGTCAGGAGAAAACAAGACCAGAGGGGACTTGATAGAAGTCTTCAAATATGGTTTAAAGATCCTCTTATAAAGAGCATGGTGAACAATTGTTCTCTGTATCTAGTGATGGTAGGACAAGAAGTAACTGGCTTCATCTACAGCAAAAGAGATTCAGGTTAAGTATTAGGAAGCTTTTTAACAATAAGGATCGTTAAGCACAGGAAAAAGCTGCAAAGGAAGGTTGTGGAATTCCCGTCTTTGGAGGTGTTCAAGAACAGGTTGGACAAACACCTGTCAGGGGCAGTCTAGGTTTCCTTGGCCCTTCCTCAGTAAAGGGGCTGGACTAGAGGTCAATTCCAGCCCTACATTTCTGATTCTAGGAAGCTGAACACCAAACCCCACTCTTGGCACCAACACCACCCTTCTATTTATGGAAGTTCGTCTAATTGTGAAGGATCCTCAAGAATGAGAGTTTTTCCCAAACAGATTAATGTAAGCATCACTTAACTCCACCCCTGAAATACAGCCACCTCTGAGGTGGAAGGCAACAGCAACACCACACAACAGATTTGGATCAGATATTATTCAGTCACACATGCATTGGAACAGAAAGTGAACAGAACAGAGATGCATTTGAAATTGTATCTACAGGAAGAAGCAAGAAACACATATGGGAAACAGTGCGGGTCACAACATACCCCAAATCCCCCCCTCCTTTTAAGATAACAGTGCCCCTTGTCACTCACAGAATTCTAAAGAGTTTAATAATTAAGTTTTGTGGAATTTGTAGTCACCTTTTTCCTGGTGGACTGTACAATCAAGTCCCAGCTACTGCTTATAGCTGCCGGTCTTGATCTTTAATTTACACATTTTCTTTGTGTTCCAGGATCAAGAAATTCTCCGTGCCTAAGTCCAGCCTAGCTAGCGCTCATGAGCAACCTGACACAGCAGAAGCACATGTGATTGAGAAAGACAAATGAGGGGAATGATTCACCGTCAGGCTTGCAAATTACTAATGAGTAAAACCAGATACATGTAAATGTAATGCAATAAGTGCACAGTTACCTGGCATTATGATCAGTGTTCCCTCAAAGGACATTGTTTTTTAAATTTGTATGGGTGGGGGAAGTCAGGAAATTGAAGTTCTGGGTCCCAAAGCAAGTGTAACTAAGACACATTGTATGTGGATACACACGCACACACCTTTTCCCCTAGCATCTCAAAATGCTTTACAAATATTACATAAGTCACACTGACCCCCGTGTGGGACAGAGTATTAGGCCTTTTTTATTAATGGATAAAATGAGGCTCAGAGGTAAAGTCAAGTGTTCAAGCGCACAGAGAAGAAGTGAGTGACAGCTGGAAACCAGGAGGTAGATCCTGTGCTAACCACTAGACTACCCTTCCTCTCTAAAAAGAGAACGGTATCTAGATCAATGAGCCAAGGTACAGGTGCTTTGGGAGCCATCATTTAATTTCCTGGGGTTTGTGTCTTTAAAAACCCCAACCAAAACACTGCAGTGACTATTCACATTCATGCAGACAGCATTTTTTGTTGTTGTTGTTCTAATATTTCAGTGGTTCAACTTCAGAATTCTACACAAGGGACATTGTATCCTTAGAACGGGAGTCGTGACACACCATGCACCTAGTAGGACACTTATTGAATACATGCCCCATTATTCAATGGGGGAAAGAAAACACCAAAGTCAGCAATTAGGAGGCAAGAATCAACAGGAGGCACTTACCTGGGCAACTTTATCCTGCAAGACACACACAAAAAGCACTTAATCCAACAACATTGAGTGAGCCAGTCGGGCAAGCATGACAACAGAGGCCAGAAGGAGAGGGCACTACATGCAAAGCTGCAGAGCCAATACTAGGTTGATGCTCTCGGAACACACTAGCAGCAGGACGCGCTCTCGTTTGCCTCTGCATTTAGCTACAAAGCTAATGCTGATCAAATTCTATCACTAAACTATATTTGCTTCTAATCAGCTTCTCTTCTATGTATTTCAGTGAAAGATTTCTGCTTCCCTGATGGAACCCCTTGTCCCTGCCTGTTTGTCTATTACACAGCATCTGCAGGATGTCTTGATGCTATTTACTGCACATAAAGTAACATGTTCAGAACATCTTTGGCATCAGATCCCATCACCCAATACAGCTGTCCCCTAGCCCCCAAGAACAGAAACCAGACCTAGACAGACCAATAATTAAGGGGCTCCCAGCATCCTCAGACTAGGAAAATGGCGCGCAAGCACCATGCTCTAAGAGCTACAAAACCTGGGCTACGCTGAACTCTCAATGGGAAGGATTACCAGTGTCACAGCCCCCCAGAGAATGCCACGCCACTGCTTCCTGATAAGCTCCAGGCTGTAGATCAAAAGCTACTGTGAAAGGTGCAAGTCAGAGACTATTTAGGACTTTATAGATGGAAATCAACATTCTGAACTGCTTCCAGAACCGACACCCTGTTCGCTTCCTCCACATTTCAACACTAGGTTACAGGGAGCAGCGGCCTGACTCAGGAGACAGGATTCTCTTTGGAGCATGTCAGCAACACCAACCCGTCGAAAGGGCAAAGAAAGGCTGTAGCAGAGCTGGGAGCCTGATCTCAGGAGTAGGGGAAGAAATCAGAAACACTGCTAGGTACATTTTAGCACCACGCGTACTACTGTAATAGATCTTATCCGACAGATGGGCTAGAATCTCAAGTGCTTTAGCTGAACAACTCGGTGAGGGTAAAGCAAGGTCTCTTCTGGAGACTGCACCACAGACTGATGTGCTGAGTGAAAGAGCATGATGCTCAGGGGGGACAAGAGGTCAGACACCCTCTCAAACTAAGAATTGTAATACAAAATGTGTGTGTGGTGCTGAAACGTAACTATAGTTCTGGCTCCAATCCTACTGGAGTGCTAGAGGGGAAAGGAAAAAATTACTCCAGGGGAAGAGGTGATAAGTGTGTGTATCTGGAGAAGGGAGTAGAAATGGGAGAGGTCATCAGGATTTGTATAAGTTTTGGAATTTTACCTGGGCTGAGCTCCCCAGTCTCAGCAGCACCCCAGAACCTGAAGATGCCTTCAATATGTCCTGCAAAGCTCAGGCAGCTGAATTCAGACCCTGCCTGGTCCACCAATGACCTTGAGGGAAGAGGCACAATCTAACATCTGAGTTTTCAGAGGACACAAATTTAAGGGAGCAGCAAATGTGGAGGAACACAGCAAACAAATCCAGACTGATCTGGAGAGATTAGGTTTATGGGCTGCGGGAAGCAACAGGGAAGAGAACAATGGAGCCAGAAGCCGATTAGCGACTGCAAATCTGTAACACTGATGTCAGCACTCTAATAGAGACTGGTTTGAAATAAAAATCTGAAGGGAAGACAGACAGGTGAAGTGAAAAGCAGAAAAGTCAGAAGGCTTCTCCCCACAGTGCATTGGTACAGACTAAAGAGGTAAATATCTGAGTATGACAAGATAGACTGGCTGAGAGATCACTGGCAGAAGAAATCGCCAGCCTTGCGTCTATCATATAAATACTGGAATCGGATCATGTTGTATTCTGCACCTCTTATATAGGGTAGGCTTCAGAAATACAGACAAGTAGTTCTTATGCTACCTACTTATCCAGCCCTGCCTCTCAGATCACCTCTCCAATAATGCCATTGTTTAGGCCTGCTTGTCTCTCTCTGTTAAGTCTTGGTGCTATTTTTATGCCACCTCCTGTACATGGACTGCTCCGCTTATCCCACAAGCCACTATCCACCGAATGAAATTCCTCCAGAAATGTCACTCTTCCCAGGATGTCCTCCATAAGTGCATCAATAACATTCACTGTCTCCTCCCTACATTATCTGCATGCACGTGCCCACACACAGAACCACCACGAAGTACAGAGACCAGGAAAGTATCCACTTGATCGTACTGCTGTCACTCCATTCTTCCTTGGCCCAGTCCCTCCTTTTGTTTCACATCCCTGCCCATCACGTCACACCTAAAAGTTTCAAACCGAAGCCCCTTGTGACAGGACTGTCTTTTCAGGAGGTACCTAGTACATTTCTGGGTGCTAAAAGAGAATGGTGTTAAACAGATTTCAGAAAAAATATGGCTGAAAATCATTTCTTCCTGCCCTTCCCCTGAAGTACAAGTTCTGGGTTCTGCTTGATAACAGTGCTAATGCCTACAGCAGTGTTCAGAATGCAGCTTCCTGCTCTGCTTTGGATGTTAAACCATCATTTGCCAACCAGCTACAGCAGGCGAAATGAAACAGAATTGTGAGCAAACGTGCAGGCATATAAAAGGCTTCAGTGAGTTTATTCCGTGCATTAGTTTTAAAGAACACAGATGGCAAATTTTGCTTTCAGAGATTTAGCCAAACATAAAATGGCAGCTGTAGCTTTAAAAATAAAGGCACAAAATCATTTAAAGTGAAACTGGCTCAATTACAAGGCAGCTTTGCCATGTTTTGATTGGACCCTTTTGCTTTGGCTGCTGGTATTTTTCGTTTGAGTCTTTCCTGTCTGTCTCTCCCTGCACTGGCTGGGTGTGGCTCCCACGCCAAGGCCCACACAGAATCAGAGAGTGTCACTCTCAGTCCATGTCTCTG
Organism: Chelonoidis abingdonii; assembly: GCF_003597395.2. Taxonomy (NCBI): domain Eukaryota; kingdom Metazoa; phylum Chordata; order Testudines; family Testudinidae; genus Chelonoidis; species Chelonoidis abingdonii. The sequence goes on along the minus strand of NC_133784.1, from coordinate 24,066,661 downwards.
CCAACACAGGTCTAATTCCCACAATACGTTTGCTGGCATTCTGTAGAGTCTAGTTGTGTATATTCCAAGTGAGGAGTCAGCCAGTCTTTCCCTGGAGAGGCTACTTCACTGCTTAATGCATCTCGCTGTCTGGAAGCAACAGCTCCCAGCATTAACTGTTTTGCACCCATTGCTGATACAAATCCTTTTCCCATCTCTCAAACCCAGCCTCTCACCTCATTAATGCGGATTTGCTGGAGCTCCTGTTCAGCTGCAGTCAGCGGGGCTGGGGCAGAGCAGGATGACACATGCTTCTGGTAGCCGCTTAGTGAGATGTCTTCCTGCAGCCACCAGACAGAAGTGAGAGTAAATGTCATTAGCATAATTATTACAGAATGAAGATCGCTCCATCCCCTGACCACAATGTTCACCAATGCATGAAATGGTGATGGCTTGAATCTGATGCCAGAGTTGCCTTCTCTTGTGAATGTCTGAGGCTGGTAATTGCAAAGGAGATCCTCCCTGTTCTTGGAATGTTTTCGGTTTGGCCTTTGCAGTAAGGGGCAGCTCTTCGAAGTACTGCTATAGGATAGGTGTCAGCCAGCTCAGGATGGGCTACAAACAGCCAGCTAGCAATGGCCAGTTGGTACCAGATTAGACTAATTCAGGATGCCCACACTGTCCAGAACGGAGTGACTAGTGATGCCACAGAAACCCTGACCTTATTTTCGGTTGTGATCCTTTTGGTCCACTCATGGTTTTCCTCATTACATGCTGTATGAAAAGATGAACAGATATGGGGAATCTTTACTAAGTGCCAGGCTGGCTTAATGGAAAATCATTTTCCCAGTGCTTATCTCAGCACTTGTGTCTTCAGCTCTCCTTTGTGGGGACTCAGGCATTCAGGGATTCAGGCACCACCTTTACGTGCCCTGTTGCCTAGTCCCAGATTCATAGCCATGATTTTTCAATCTGGCAGGACACAGCAGTTTGTTACAGGAGTGGGTGGGTGAGATTGCGGCCTGCGTAGTGCAGGAGGTCAGACTAGATGATCATAATGGTCCCTTCTGACCCCGAGTCTATGAGAGAGGAAGAGACTGCTCTCCTGGAAGTTCTACACTACCTCTGCTTTAGACTCTGACCACACAACCCACTACAATATGATCTCACGTGATTCCCCAGGTTTCTCAAGGAAGCACAGCACAGCCTGTAAACAGGCATTATAGAGGCTCCACATTTTTGGCCACTATAACAGGGGGCTACTTGATACAATAACAAAGAATCACAGAATGAGGCTCACCTATCGGTCTCTCAAAAGGGTCAAATCTCTGAGTGCTCAGGGAGTTCTCACTCTTCCCAGGAGGACATGAGAAAAGGACAGTGATCCAGTCAACATTGGGTATCTTTACAGAAATGGCAGATGTGTATGCACTACTGCAAGCTGTGTCCACACCTCAACTAACCCATTATTACTATTAGCTCCATATAGCAGGGTAACGCATTGTGCAGAGTAGAGTAGCATATCCATTGTGGCACTATGACCTATATGAAGACATAGATTTGATCCCCACTCAGGAGAACTTACAGTCTACACCAGTTGTAAGGGTCTGTCTACACTGGGAAACTTTACCAAACAGTTATTCTGGAATAATTAATATATGAAACGAATAGCTACTTCACTGAAGTTTCCAACCATAGACAAGCCCTAAGTCTTCTAGGAGTTAAATAAAAATCTTAACTAACTTTCTCCACATTTCAAATAATCCCCCATCTGGAAGTGGTTTCTCTTTCCAGCTGCCTGACTGCAACAGAGTTTACAATCTGGGCAAATCTGTGGCAGCTGGAGATATACCATCTGTAACAGGTCCTCATCCCAAGCTCTAGCCACAGAAACAGCTGACCCACAGAATTCAGGTTGGCCGATGCCAGCAATTGCAGATATTCCCAGCTCACTAAAAAGTGAGCCCCATCCCCCATCATGTCCCTTTGGGAAAAAAATCCTTGAAAAATAAGCCATGTTGGAGCATGCTCTGAAAGTCAGAAAAACGTGGGCTATGTTGGACCACGATGGGTGGTGGCTATTAGTGCAGGTGGCTGCAGTTAGCAAACAAGTTTTACTGAATAGCAGGCCTGCAGAACATGCAACCCGTGGAGGCTCACTGTGCGGCCCACGGCGGGGAATCAAAGGGCTATCGGCTGCCCGCAGCCGCAGGGAGCCCAGAGCCATTTAAATCCCAGCCACGGCCAGGATTCAAAAGGCTATAAGCTGCTGGCAAGAGCTCTGGGCCCTTTAAATCCCTGCCCCAGCCCCCCAAAGCTCTGGGTTTCCCCAGCCACAGGAGCCCCGGGGCCCTTTAATTTTCCCCTGACAGCTCCCAGTCACCTCTTCAGCTAGGAGCTCCTGGTTGATTTAAAATCAAGTATCACCTCCCCACCCCCAACCTTCCTTTTTGGCCCACAGCTGTTTTGGTGGGGCAGTGCTAGGGAAGGAGGGTTTGTTTCTGCAGGGCTGGGCAGTGCTGGGGCGGGGTGTTTCTGTGGGGCCCAGAGGTCCTTGGGGGGGGTGTTTCCGCAGGGCCGGGGGTTTCGGCCCTCAGCTGTTTTCTTTGGAGTAATGTGGCCCTTGCCACTTTACAAGTTGTGCAGGCCTGCTGTATAGCAACCTGGTTTCATTTATTGAGACAAGCTGCCACCTTGTGGCATTATTTAAAACAGCACCTTTATAAAAACATCCTGTACATCCCCCCCGCCCATCTCTTCTATAAATGTAATAATCTGTTTTCTTTGATGTTCCATTAGATTAGCAGAAAAGAAACCTCCTCTTCTGCTTAGTGCCAAGGGGCAATATGATTAATCATTTTATAAATGATTTCTTCATTCAAACAGAACAAGGGCTAAGGAAATTGCCAGGATAACCATGAATGGATAAAGATACAGCCTGTAGGCAGTGAAGAGGATAAAGTAACCAGCTCTCCCATGGGTGAGCAGAGTGAAAGCAGCCTGTTCCCCAGCTGCCAAGGTAGTGACCCACACAAATCACAGCACCTGCTGATAAGATGAACAGGGAAGGTCAAAGATCTTTATCAATTTCACTTGTGTGCAAGCACTTCAAGAACAGAGCGCCTGCAGGCACTCCCTTTAACCTTAAAAGAGCAAAGACAGACTCTAAAGAAACAAGGACAGAGAGCAGTAACAAAGGTGGGAAAAACTCAGTAGTGATCCAGGAATATTTTAACCTCCACGTGTGGTATCCCAGGCAGTTTTGGCACCGGTTATTGCATCAAGCCTGATCTACACCTAAAACTAAGCTCAACCTAGCTACAATTGCTAAGAGGTGTGAAAAATTCACACCCAAGAGAGACAGTTTAACCAACCTAAGCCCCGGTATAGGCCCAGCTAGACCATCAACCTAGCTACCACCTCTCAATGGGGTGGATTTACTCCAGTGATGGAAAAACCTCTCCCTGCTGCTGCAGCAAAGGTCTACCTTACAGCGCTCTAGCAGTGTAGCCATACCCTGAGATGTTAACCAGAAGGTGCCGTGGGGCTTGCAGTTCATGGCATGAGCAGGTGTCCGTACCTTAACTGTTCCAAACAGCTCATCCTTTATGTGTCCTCCTCCAAATTCTTTTTTCACTGTTGCTCGGGTCGCTGCATACAGCATCTTCAGCCTAACCTGGACAAGTAGGGAGTGAACAAGATCTATTCAGTGAGGCAGAAAGTTTAACAGGATCGGAATCTGGGCTCCTGCCCTCTGCTAATTCAAGGGCATCAGTTCTGCAGCTGCTACAGTGCTAAACTTCTACCACTGGTGATACTACAAGGCATCGGAGAAGATAGAACTCCTCTCATTAACAGAAATCCACCCCTCTCCGTCAGCAACTGCACTGTCTGGGCTAGGCAGGCACATTCACTGTCTTACGATGCATTCCAACAGACTGCCCCATCAGTCCAGGGTTTCACTTCCACACAGCTATAGAATCAGTAATGACAGCTGAGACCCACAAGACATCATCGAGATGCTAGTCAACCCAATTCAGGAACTTTACTGGCATGACAAGCCATATAAATGTTTCCCCTACCTTTAAAGGGCTAATCTCTACACACAGATCATTTCTAATAAGTGCTCCAAAATTGTAGCTTGCAGTTTGGATTTCAGTACCCCGCTAAACTGGATCCTTTATTTGATCGATCTCCGAGTTTAAAATTCTACTTTAAAGCAATAGGAGACAGCTGTGGCTTGGTTTTAATTGAAGCTCATTGTTTCTAATCTTACCACATCTAACTCCAGAGAATAATTTCTCCAGGCTGTTTTGGTTGCCTCTTGTCTTACACTTCGAACCAGAAACAAATTGCCTTCCTCCCCAAGCTTACACACACCATCACAACCAACTTGATTTCTTCTGTCCATCCCACATAAGACTGCTTTACTAGCCTTTCCCTCCCCACCTCATCCCCCTAAAAAACCCTGCAGTTAGACAATGGCCCCCATTACAGAATAATTTTGGATAGTGCTCTGGACATCCCAGAATGGCTTAAATGCAGCCAGTAGTCACCTTACCACAAAGCAGAACCTGACTCAGTAGCCAGTGGCTATAACAGAAGTAGGATCCTGGCACTCCTGCGGGAGAAAGGTTCTGTAGTGAATTTAGTTCTGGCCAGCACAGACAACAGCAGTGACAGCTTTAATAATACCACGTAGCCTCTAGATTGTTCTTTTTACCAGTAGATCTCAGAGCACTTTACAAAAGGAGGTCAGCATCATTATCCCTGTTTTACTGATGGGGAAGCAGAGGCCAGTGTGGTGAAGTGACTTGCTCGAGGTCAGCCAGCACAGCTGGGAATAGATCCCATACCTCTCCGGTACTGTCCAAGTGCTCTACCTCCTAGGCCACACTGCCTCCCAGAGCAATTTGCTACTGTGATTCAATCTTATTTCATTCTAATTCTCTACAGCTGGCTTGAGATGACCTTGGGTTAGTCACCAGCTGTCACTTTCCCTCCTCTGAAAAGTGGGAATGAGAATCCTTATCTTACGGGGGGGGGGCGGGGGGGGGAGATTTGGGCTTCAAAAAAATGTTAGGTGCAACAGGGTCAAGTACAAACATTAATATCTTGATTGGCCACCAGGCGTCACTCTAAAGTAAAGTTTTATTTCTTGTGGCATTTGATGTGTGTTCATAGAGTAATACAGACTGGTAATTGGAGAGGGTGTACAGGAGAAGGAGTCTGGCCCACACGCTTAGGGTCTAACTGATCGCCATATTTAGGGTCAGGAAGGAATTTTCCCCCAGGTCAGATTGGCAGAGATCCTGTGAGGTTTTCACCTTCCTCTGCAGCGAGAATCGTGGGACACTTGCAGGTTTCAACTAGTGTAAATGGTGGATTATCTGTCACTGGAAGTCTTTAAACCATTATTTGAGGGTTTCAGGAGCTCAGCCAGAGGTTAGGTGTCTGTTACAGGAGGGGATAGGTTAAGTTCTGGGGCCTGTAACGTGCAAGAGGTCAGACTAGATGATTATGATGGTCCCTGCTAGCCTTGAAGGCTGAGTCAATCCTGCTGTAAAACTCTGCCTGCATGCGGTTACATGTCAGATCTCAAGTAAAGCAGGGCTGGGCTGGGTCGTGACTTGGGTGGCCAGAGGATTCTGTAGGTAGCTCTCTTCCCTCGAGTCAGTACCGGATCGACCCGAGCAAGCTGGGAGGGGACACTGCTGACAGGAACAGCTTGCAAATAAGACCTAAAACTCGGGTCTTGACCCCTCATGGTGGCACTTTTTGCCAAAGAAGGAGTGTAAAATCTTGGCCAAGTTTCTTCATGGATAATTACATTCCACTCCCTACATTCTCCCTATGTATGGATTCACTCCTTGCCTGTATCTGTCATGTAGTTTACAGTAGTCTGTAAAACAGTAGCCAAGCTTTCCCTCAGAGGAGAACTGATGCACACAGCTTTACACATGCATGCTACAGAACAGAGCATTTGCAGAGCATGTTAGGGTCCATCTGGCTAACCAGTGCTACATGGAAGCTAGATGATTAGCTCTGCTAAGCGAGTCTTCAGAAAATGATACACTAACCTTTAAACAATTCCAATAATTAGTCCTTAAATACAGCTTTCCATCCTCCATCCACCACACAAACAAACATTCTTGAGAGTGCCAGGAAAATTACAACCCTGCAAAGAGGAATTTAGAGAGACCAAAGGCTTACAGGAGAACTGTCAGGGGACCAGGAGATGAAGAGCCACTCAAAGCCCTGTGCATTCTGGGTGTCCAGCCGGTAGAGGATATAACATGGCTGTTGTTCATCCAGCAGCGGCACCACGAAGGAGTCATAGTCTTTATCCCAATGGCGAGACAGTTCTTTGTAGGCTCCCAGCACCAGTTGCTCTGAAAGGAGGAAGAGAAGAACTATGAATTACAAAGCAAAGGTTAGCACAGGCCATGGGGTTGCATGACTCATTGCTTTGCACAAGATCTCACAGGTGGGAGAGCAGAAAATAGGGCTGCAGCATCTGAGTTCTCAGGAGTGCAAGGCATTAGAGCAATCTAGAAGCTATTCCCTTATGTGCTTTAAAGCGTGGAGTGACCATGTGCTCTCAGAGCCTCTGGGGGAGCAGAGTGCATAACATCACTGCCATAAACATGTGCAGATGTTTCCAAAGTCCCACCCACTAGGAAGTAAAGGGGAGGAGCAACGTTACATGGGATGGCAAAGGGGCTTAGTCTACCCCATGCCACGATTTCTGAACACAAAATTAACACTGGAGTACGAAGCTTTTACCATATCAGGAGAGAGGGCTCAGGAGTTGCAGCTCCAAACAGCTGGACAAGCTACCTGTTGCATTAGAACAGGCACCAACATGCTCAGGTTTTAATTAATCCAAATGGCAACTGCTCCACATCACCTTCTGCATCCAATGGTGTCTGCTGTGCTGGAACATGCTGGGTGGCTGCCTCCTCCCAGAGACCTTCCCCACAGCGAGATACAGCCTCACCCAGTCTCTCAATGAGCGCACATTACAGCGAGCATTACCGGGGAGGAAGAAAAGTGGGAGATGCTGCAACCACCAGGGCTGAGGAGTGGGCACACAAGCCAGTGCCAGCTCCTCAGGGAGGGTGGAAAGGCTAGGATACCACAGTCCCACTATAGGCACTGGGGTGTGTGGCCAGCACAGATCAACACAACTTGCGCTCCTCCCAGCTACAGGAGGCCACTGCATGCAGCAAAGGAACTGATTTGTCAGCCATCGCACCAGCTGCTTCTCCACATTGCAGAGCCTTTGATTTCCAGGAGGCCCAAAGCCAGGCTGGAATCCCATGCTCAGCTAAGCTCCCCTGGAATCTACCTTCTTCCAGCTGCTCCTCTTACCCATACAGCCTCCCTGGCAGAGGTGATGAGTGAAGCTCTCACAGAATCCCCCCTGTGCGATGCTACCAGCGTTCCCCAGCTCTGCAGACTGATCAATACGTGTGGATAGCTTCCTTCTCCCAACAGCCACCCGGAACCCTTCCTGCCCGCTATCCCCACTCCCGTCCAGGCTCAGGTTCCCCATCCCTCCCCTAGGGTCCTGTGGTCACTGGTCCAGTCCCTAGGTTTTCGGCTGAACAACTATGGACATGACAGAGGAAGGCAGCAAAGAGTCTGGGGCTTGTCCCTACCACAAGCCAGGGCTGGCAACACATTCTCAGAAACCTCAGCTTCCCCTATGATGCAAAAAGGGGAGAGAAAACACCACTGAAATACGATTGCCAACATCAGCCGCTTCCTGCCCTTAGCCTGCTGCTGTGGCTTTGTCCAAGCACACGTACTACCATCTACGGGCAAAGGAAGTTATGGGCACATCTCGCTGACGCAGACGGCCCTGATCTCACCGCCACCATTTTGATGGTGCCATGCAAGGCAACACGCCGCACCTCCTGCGCTTCCTCTTCCTGCTGAGCTTGTCATCAAGGCGGATGCCACACCACACAAAAGGCGTCCAACGTGCCTGGGAAGGAAAGCACTGAGCATGCAGGGGAGGAGGAGCAGGGCAAGGCAGCATTCAGGAGTGAGAGCCAATGAGATGCTAGCTCGTAGAACTGGCGTCTCCCTTCCCCATTCAAACACCTTTCTGCTGCATTGCAAGGAGGGTGACCCAGGGGCCATGCTCAGGGCAGGTAATAGAATCTGGAGAATCAGTGTAAAGGAAGATTTGGAGTGTGCAGGAACACACTGTCCCCTTGTGCTCAGGGCATGACCACATCTTCACATGAGCAAGGCACAGATTGAGGAGAGGTGCTGTGGAGAAAGGCAGGGTGGGACCCACAGATCAGCTTTCATGTAGTACCTCCAAGTCAGACCCCAACATGCACCACTAGGGCCTTCCAAAGCAGCAAGGCTTCAGCAAACAGCCCTAGCCAGAGCCCTTAGGGAAAGGGCTCACATGCAGCTAGGGAGCATTCCTGAGCCCTGCAGCCATCCCTGGAGAGAGGTGAAGCTGTCAGTGTGTAACAATACAGTGTGTGCGAAGAAAGCAGGGACTGTCTTCTCAGGGCCACAGCCACCCCAAGGGGCAAAGCAATCTTGCCTGGCAAGCTGCAGCCATTCAGTCCCTAGGATAACCCAACCCCATCAGACTCACAAGTCGAGGAGCCTTTGTGTTCCAAAACAAACGACATGCTCGTGGCTAAACACAGTCCACTAAGTGCAGGGTACTGGCGGGTGGTGAGCCAGCGCGTGAACGGGAGCACAGAGCCTGCAATTTGCACTTCACTCACGTCCAGACCTTCCAAGAGAGGCCACAAACAGTTTTGTGTCTTTTTTCTGGCTTCTTGCCACATCCCAGGACAGTTCCCATTGGTTTCAATGGGAATCTCAAGTCAGTACTGGCTGAGGGAAGATTTCCAGGGATTTCCATTGCTCCTTCACCTGGGGCTCCAGTCACTTAGTGACGTGCCAGGGCATTGTAAGGTTCCCACTTATACTGTGATAACCCTGGAGACTTGGGTTTCCCAGAAGCTGAAAGCAAAGCAGCCTCTGCAGGGTTGTCAGGAAGCTGGGATTTGGATGAACACAGCTTCAGGTGGAGCAGCCTACCAGCTCTGCCCCCAATAGCCTTCCAGCGCTTTCCCAAATAACCACCATTGATATCCCATGGGGTGGGGAAACATGGCCACAGGCATCTCCCCTGTGTCTTGGGATTCCCCAGGAAGATCTTCAGAAAGCCACTTAGGAAGAAGGTGGAGTGCACCTCCTGAACACCACCAGGGTAGCTGGCGAGGGGAACACACTCCAGGTCCACCCACAAGTGCCTCCTAATCCCTGGTTTCAGAACATTGGGGCACTCAAACAGCCATCCTCTAGGGATTATGGTGCATTGCTGCTAGGAGACCTAGGTATGCTCCCAAGCTACTGCCTGAGCAGTTGTGGGGCACCCCTCCATGTAGGGGTTTGGGAGACAGTGGCCTATGCCAGGTGGGACACGGATGAGCCTGATGGATTGAAGAACGGACCCACAGAAGGGAGCCACCAAGTCCAGGAGGATTAGCAGGAGCCCTGAGGCTCCCACCACCTTTGAAGATGCTCTATCTAAAGCGACAGTTAAAGGCTATGCTTGTGTAGGGTTTGCGCTTCTCCCCCACTCCCCGTCCCACTGTACAAACATCCAGCCCTCACATGTGCACTGTCAAACTCAACAGGACTGGGTTTGAGGATAAATAGGGGTTTCATACAGCCCTAATTTCCACCTACCCTCTTCACAACTGCATCCTCCAGCATATAACCCCATCCCACATATCCACTGCACTTGACACTCCAAGGGACCTAGCAATTAGAGTTTTTCTCCTGAAATCACAGGAATTCAAATCCAGCAAAAATGTATTCCATTTCTATCGTGCACCTCAGAAAAACCAAGTCCAGATTTCCAGAGCCATTTACACACACACACAAATAATTTCTGTACACATATACTGAAACTGCTTGCAAAACAGCAGGCGTGCAACTACGCACTCCTTTGGCCTGTGAGTTTAGCAGTCCTGGACTCTCAGTAAGTTACAAGTGGCACCATGCCATAGCACTGATAATATTCTCTCCCTCACCCCCACACACGTTAAGTGAACAGTTACCCCTGCAGCTTGGCCCACATTCAGTGACCTTCAGCTCATCTCCAATACATCACTTGATTCAAAACAATGGTGCTCACAGTATAGTTTGCGCTTGCTTCTAATCAGGAAAAGGAAGCTTTCAGGTTTGCAATCAGCTCTGCTGTACTTTTCCAGCAGGGTTCATGCAGAGCCACCAAGAGTGGGTTCAGGCCCCGGTGAAAAAAGGGCAGACCAGCTAAACAGGGCCGACAAAGCCAGGCCCTAGGCCCCCTTCCGGACCGCTGGGCCCCAGTAATTTGTACCGGCTTTCCGCCCCCCCGCCCCTCTCGTCAGCCCTGGGTTCACGTGATCTGTAGGGTCAGGTCGGCAGATTCCCAGATTTCCTTTGCTTGCAAGGGGCAGGCATGCATGTTCCTCAGCCTTTACCCTCCTCATCCACATCTCTGGTACCAGGACATCCTCAAACCGCTCTCCACCACAGCTGAATTAATCACACACACACAAACCAGTGATCTGTTCTGCTGCAGTTGAGACAGTCGCAACTCAACCTGTTTGTTCTCAGCTGGCAGATCAGTGGAAAGATCTCAGGAGAGCTGAACGTTTCCCTGGGGAATGGCACTACAGCAGGCCTGCACAACATACGGCTTGCGAGCTACATGTGGCCTGCGTGGGCTCACTGTGCGGCCCGCAGGGGGTGAGTAGGCAAGCAGCAGGATGGGGCAAGCCAATGGCTGGCTGGCCGGCCAGTAGGTGGGGTGGTGAAGAGGCCAGTGGCAGACTGGGGAGTGAGGGTGAACCAGCAGCAGGGACAGCGGCAGAAGGTAAGAGGCCAGCAGCCGGGGGAGCAGGCAAGCTGGCGGTGGACAAGCAGGTGAGCTGGCAGCGGGGGTGGTGAGTAGGTGAGCTGGCGGGCGGGGGGGGGGCAGGTGAGGTGGCAGAGGAGGCGGGCTGAGGAGGTGAGTGGGCAGTGGCGGGGGGGCTGAGGAAGCAAGCAGGCGGGCAGTGATAAGCTGAGGAGGTGAGCGGGCGGGGGAGTGAGTAGGCAAGCTAAGTGGGTTGGGGGCTGAGTGGGCGGGCAGTGGCGGGGTGGCTTTATACTAGGCGGTGAGGCGGCGAGTGGCGAATCGGTGGCTGACCTGTTCTACTGATCTTGTCTCTCATAAAAATTGGTCCTTTTTGCTGCTTTTCTCTGGGCTGGGGGTTGTCCCAGTGCTGCAAAGAGGGTGTTCCCAAAGGAAGGTGCTTGCTTCTAACTCCCCCGCCCCCCAGGTCATCAGTATGTCTGGTCTTCTCTAGTCAGCCCACTTGACAAGTTTAATTGTTCTTGGTCTGGCTCTCAGCCCCTCTCCAAGGGTTGCAGCTGTCTGGAGGTGCTGCCTTCCGCGCCTTCCTCAGTCACACCTCACTGATTCAACAGGGCAATTGATTACGAAGTGGGGGGAAGGTCTTATTCTACTTTTAGCAAAAAGACATTTTTCTTTTATCTTAATTATACTACCTTAGAGGCCTGCTATATCATATTATCAAGGTTCAATACCACTGTTTCGGCAGGGCGGCCCTAGGGAAGGACAGTTTGTTTCTGCAGAGCGACCAGCTGTGAGGGGGGTTATTTCAGCAGGGCTGGGCAGCGCTGGGGGCGGTATTTTGGGGAGGGCGGTGGGTTTCAGCCCTCAGCTGTTTTCTTTGGAGTAATATGGCCCTCGCTGCTTTACGAGTTGTGCAGGCCTGCACTACAGCAATAAAGAAGTCAGACTGGGGAGAACTACTAGGGCACCTATCCATTCACCCACCCCCTTCTGTCAACACAGACTTGTTCCCCACAGCAGTGTAACATCCAGTGCTTTGTCCAGCCTCATGGCAAATGACTCAAACAATGGCCAGCCGCGTCATCTCTTCCAAGAGACTATTCCTCAGTCCAGCAGAGCTCCCCGTTATATCCTCTCCGATATTCAACCTCACTTAATTTCATTCTGCTACCCCAACACCCCTCCTGGGTATCAAAACCCTTTGTCCTACTGACAGACACACAGTTCCCACTTCGTCCTGCACTGAGACCGTTTGGTTCCTTCCTCCCAAATAATCCCTTCACGCTCTAATAATCTGTGCTGCTAAGACATCCAGAGTCTCTGGAGGTGCTCGCGAGCTCACACACACACACCCCTCAAGTCTCTAAAGTACATTTTTCCCCACAGCTACAAAGTACACAACTATCAACAGTACAAGATAGAGGGATCACGCTTCACATGCAGACCTGTCTATTTGAGCAACTGTCTCTATCCCCTGATAACCAGTTTCTTGTGTTAAAACAGCTCCACCCAATTCGTATGAATGAAGAGAGCGGGGATGGGGAGGGGTCCAGCAGGATGTTCTCAGAGAGGGATCCTGGCTTTGGAATTTGTTTCCTTTCCCTTGATCTGCTAGAACCTGGATCAGGGAAGCATTAGAACATACTGCCAGACCCACCTGTATTGCCCTTAAAGGTGGGGTGCTGATGACTGGGGGTGAAGGAGAAGGGAGTGTTTGGAGTTGAAGAAGGTCCCCCCCTTTAAGTTTTACTGGCATTACTCTCTCTGTGAGAGAGTTTGCTTAATAATTGCGTTGTGGTTTTATTTAATTTGACTCCAAAATAGACAAGTGCACCCCACCATCCCACGAGGAGATGACGAATTTTACTGGTTACACTAATACTGATCCTAACATAAAGGGGAGAACAATTCTGGATGCCAAGTCAGGCAACCAAGAAGATACAGCAGGGAACGGAAACCATAAGCAAGCACAGGACAGAGAGCCATTGCCAATTTCAAATCAATGGAAATTAGTCTATTTAAAAAAAAAAATCAGGTGTGGCTCATTTGGGTGCTGAAATTTTAAATATTCTTTCAAGTTCCATTTTTAGACATCCTAAAGGGCTCTCTCTCCTTTGGAAGGGCCGGAATGCAGGTCAGTATACTCAAGTCCAGGCCTACATCCTCTCTGGGCACATTCCTTTCTGCAACCTCCTCCATTTCAGCTCTGCAGCAGCTGTCGATGGTGAACCCCTTCTCACAGCGACTGGGGTCCAGCATGCCTAGGAATTCCCACGGAGCAGCACACAAGAGTGAGGTCATGGTACTACCACAGGAGAGACAGTACAAGTGAGCATCACCAGTGAAATGAATGATACGCAAAGGGCTGACAAATGCACAAGCTCAAAGAATCCCTTTCTGTTATAGCAGTCGTGGGGACAGAACTTTCAGCTGTGAAGTGTTTTTTCAATTGGACAGTGCCCCTTTGACTACTACTGCTAGCTCCAGGAGGAAACGCCAAATATTCTGAAATTCTGCATTAACTCAGACAGAGAATGGAGATACTGAAAATGCTGAAAAGGAAAGGACCAGGCCAGCCCTTCCTTGGTCCCCATGAGATGGGGGGCTCTCTTCCAGCAGCAGTTGGCCACAGCCTCAGGCAAAGTAAACAAAAACACATACTGACAGCACACATACCCTGTAACAGCAACCAAGAAAGCTACCTAGGCATATGAGGCTAGATCAGACACAGAAGATCACCAGTGCTAGCCAGTGTGCTGTATGGGTCTCTCAGGTTAAAAAACTGTCCTGTCACAGAGCCTGGTCAAGAGCCCACTGAAATCCATGGGAGCGCAGCCAGTTTGGGTAGCGACTGAACCTGAAGTGAGGCCAGAGACTCCAGCCACTGGGAGAAGCAGCAGCCAAAGCAAGTCCTCTGGACAGTCATAGAACTTTCTCTGCCAGGTGCTCATTGGCTGTTTGTTCTGACCTCCTCCCTCCCTCCTTGTCCTTCCACCTCTGCATCACACCTCCTGCCCTTACCTACAGGATGGCAACAGCAGACAAGAGGCACCTGATATTTGGTTTACAGGGAGCACCTGTCAAACTCCAGATGTGCAGAGGTGAAGGGACAGACACCCACCGGGCAGCACAGGATTCGGAGGGCTGTGGTGGGGACTGAGTATGTAGGATCCATTGTCTGCCTTTCTCTCGCCAGAAAAATGGGTTGTACAGGGCAATTTTTTCCCCTTTAATTTGCAGACCAGCTCTCCGGACAGGTAGCTCCATCAGTCGAGTGAGGCCCTGCTCGCTCTGCAAGTGCGAATAAGCAGGAACATGATTAAAAGTTGTACAGTGGCTGGGACTTAACGATGGACTTCTGTCTGATTCCAGGGACACCTCAGTCCCATCTACACTGCCACTTTCACCATTCAGTAACCGGGCAGGGGACAACAGTGTTGGAATTGAGTCCCCGGGTTTGGTTACAGATGCAGCGTAGACTAGCCTGAAGCTCCAAGTGTTTAGGCAGCAGAAACATAATCCTGAAGAAGAAGCTGACACAGAGCCATTCCCAGGGCTCCCACACCCTCCAAGGCACCTGTCAAACAAACATGGGTGTTTCCAGGCTTGAAAGGAAACTAAGCCACAGGAAATCTGGTCAGGGAGAACAGTGTATTACAAGTCAATTTCCTTAGGAGTCCTGATCTCACCAAAACACAATTGCCAGTGTCAATAAGAGAAGACATTTCAGGTGCAGTTCTCTAAAGTGCTCAGCATTGGCCTAACTCTGCTCCCATTGAAGTCAATGGTAAAACTCCCATCAATTTCTAGGGCAACAGAGCTACATGGATGCTGAGTGTTTCCTAAAATCTCACCCCCTGTTTCCATTAATCCTTGTTTCTATTGGATGGATTTTTGGGGCAAACAAGACAGCACCGACTTCCAACTATTCAGAAGTCACGCTGTCCCTGATCCTTGTCTCACCTTTAGGAATTGCCAGAGAGCATTTAAACAGACAGACAAGAAAAAACTGGCAAACCAATAAGTATTTTAGCTTCAAACTAGCACAGCATATAGGCCTGAGATGCACAAGATCTGAACTGTACTAAGAAAGAGAAAAAAAAAATCAATCCGTATATGTCACTGGTCAGCAAGGAGCTACTGTAGTTACTAATAAACTGTTTATTCTGCAGGTATTACTCTGGAGAAGTATTTTAGCAGGAAAAGGAGAGATTAATTTATCAACCTGAAATGGCCTACAATAAATCGTCTGCTATGGAGGCATTTTAATTTCTCTGCAAAATTAACCAACAGTAGGTGGGATTTTCTAAACTCTGCACATGCAACCATCCACCCAAAGTGCACTGCACAATTGTCACTGATAGATATGTAAATCGAGTCGCTTAGCATGCAAGCAGCCAGAGAGATGCATTTGAGAAGCATCTGCACACTTGATAAGATTAGTCCATAGGTGTGACTGTTGGCAGAAACCTCAGTTTCCTCTGAGCTCTCTCTCTGCTTTGATGTTTTAATGATGCCTATGCTAATTTCAGTCCCTGCTGTGCCAGTTTGCCTTTGCTGCTGCTGCTGGAGGAGTCTCTACCACTGCTGCAGTCAGATGCATCACTTATCTTCCACTATTTACCACGCTTCCTTCAGTTGCTACCATAACTAATGTGATAATTTGCCATGCAAATCCATACTATCCTCTTTGTTCCTTTCTCAGCGTTAAAAGCTTTCTTCTTCTTCTCTTAAGATCGTGCCAGTCTAAAGAGAGAGATCAAAAAATGAGAGCAGACTCTTAGGGCTGGGACACTGCATGTTTTTATGATTCACTGGGCCTCAGACTTAGGCCTGGTCTACACTATGCGTTTAAATCGATTTAAAGAGCGTTAAATCGATTTAATGCTGTATCCGTCCACACTACAACGCCCTTTATATCGATATAAAGGGCTCTCTAAATCAATTTCTGTACTCCACCCCGAAGAGAAGAGTAGCGCTAATTTCGATTATTACATTCAATTTGGTTATGTGGCGACATCGATGTTATTGGCTCCAGCGGTATCCACAGTGACAGTGCCGCCTGGACAGCACTGACTCGGATTGCAGCGGGAGGTACGGAAGCCCCCGGGAACTTGTTGATTACATTCGTTTGCACACGTGGGAGCTCTATCAGGCGATGTGGCGATTGCGTCTCACATCCAAAAGAGTCCGTGACCGTCGGGTACAAGATCTGATCGCTGTATGGGAGACAATTGTTGGTATCAGAGCTCGTTACAGAACGACAAATGCCAAGCTTTGAAAAAAATCTCAGGGATACACAGCCGATGCCGTGACAGCGTCGGGAAGCCGGAGATCAATGGCGTCTGGAGGAGGGTGTCTGAGGGATCCGCTAGCCGCACAGTCCACAGCAGTCTTGAAAGTTATCTTGATTCTTGGTGAGTCATGTCTGTAGGTCACCCATTGTTCTGTGCTTGTTCCGGGCAAGCCTCGTTTTCTTCCCCTCCACGTGAAGAGGGAAGAGATCATTTCTTGGATATTTCAAGGTCCCATTGTGTTTATGATGCTGTGGTAGACGCGATGCTGCAGCAGTGAGGCAGTATCACGCTCCTCTCCCTCTCCGTGCTAGACGGTGAATAGGATATAACTGTCCTCTGAATATTAAATAGTTGAACGAGGCCACATTGTGGTTTCTCAGTAGATAGGAAGTAAGGCTTACCGCTGTCCTGCAACTGGGGGTCACCCCTCCTTTCCGTTGTAAGAAAGATTCTGTACTGCTGGATGTATGCAGCGCTGTGAGGTCCTCTGCGTACAACGTTATGGTTTACGCTGCCTGGACGGCATCTCGCGCGGGCGGTGCCGTCCCTTTTTATGTCACTTACATCCCGTTTTTTTCTGCTTCTTTTCTATTCATGACATGGAGCCATGCCCGGTATCCCGGAGGTTGGGGGGGAGGGACCAAGGTGGGTTGTTGCAGGGGCAACCGTGATTATGAACGGAGCAGCTGTGTCTGATCATGTCTCTATTACACACTTGTCCCTTATTCGTAGGAGGATACTTATTTTAGGAACCTAAAATTGGTGATTGACTCCTGGGATGAGTCAATCCTCTTGCTTTGCGTTGCGCCCCAGCACATTTCAGCCGAGGGATTCATGGTAGCAGGGCCGTAGGGAGGGGTAACCGTCATTTTGCCCAGTTTTCTCCGGAGTAGACCGGTACGAAGCCGGTAACTTATCTGCTATCTTGCCCCAAGAAGTGAATGCTTCTGTGTGTGAGTATGCCTCTTTCCCCCCATCAGTATCATGACGGTGGCGCGGGGAAAAAAAAAAAAAATGACGGGCTCATGGTTGCGTGCTAGGGCTCTGCAGAGGCATCGTAAAGGCGCGAAAGGGTTGTCAGTGATTTTTCCAGGAAGGAGGAATGCTGCGGACATTTACCAACCATCGCGACTATATTCAACAGAACAGGGTGGGGAGATGCGGGCCTATGGTAGTCGAGATTACCCATGTAGTTCAGAAACGTATTAGCCTCGCATGGACGCACAACGCCGAATTACTGTGCCTAGTGTGGCCGCATGAAATCGAATTTATAATATCAGTTTTATAAAACCGATTTTAGCTAATTCGATATTATCCCGTAGTGTAGACGTGGCCTTAAATAGCTCCTTCTACCTCCCAGACTGGCAGCTTCCCATCCCCTTCCTTCCAACCCTTAACTGCAGAAAAGCTCTGCTATTGAGCTAAAGGTTGCGCGATTCCACCCTGGGCCTATGGCTTGGCAAAGGCAGGCAATTAATCGTGCTGATTCTTACATAGAGGATTTGAATCATTCCCTCAGTATAATGTTCACTACTAGAATCCACCCTGGAAACCAATAGGTGGGTATTAACTAGAGTTGCCAACTCTGACAAACTATTCCAGGACATTCCTCCCCCCCCCCCCCCATGACAATGTTATTTTCTTAAAATAATCCTATCAAAATCTCCCAGATTGCATAGCCCCCCTCCCTGTGACTATTGAAAGCAGATTTCGGGAGACTCCAGGCCAATCCTGGAGGGTTGGCAACCTTACTATTAAATACCAAACAGCAGTAGAATGCCCTGTTTACGGAGGTGGGAACAACGGGTTATAGATGAAGAAACCAAATGGGACTGGGGCAGTGGAGCAAGTGAAGGTCAGGAAAAAACTTCTCAGACAACAGGAGCAACCCATGGGTTGACAGCAAACCCCAGGGAAGCAGTGAAAGCCCGACGGCACTAAAAAAAAAATAAAGCCAGGGGACACTTGTTGGCACATTTGTTAGGGTCAAGAAGCCAAAAAGTCACTCTTCCCCCAGTGCCATTAATGCCAGCTTCTGCCTCAAGCAGGTCAGAGAACAGGGTTTTTCTGCCCAGTAACTGCGTGTTGTGAATGGAAGAGTAACGGTGCAGCTGAAGACTAAGCAAAACAGTTCTGGTCATGTGTACATTCACTGTTCATTTTGCCTTTTCACTCCTAAACATTCAGTGCATTCGCTGTGATGCTCCACAGCATTGTTCGCTCCCAGGGAACACAGAGCACATGCTACCACCACAAGAAGGCAATTTGGATCAAAGTAGTTAAAGAGCTCTACCTACCTAATGGTAAACATTATCATGCACTTCCTACTTCTCGTTTACACAAACCAGCACACCTCAGCCTGTTTCCATTGAGGAACTGAGTTTTAAACACATCCTTCCACTTTCTATCACTGCAGCCAGGTGATCCGAACAAACATTTCGAACGTTGAAATGAAAATCTGGGGCCCCGCAGGGAAAACCAGGCAGATGTCTCTTTATGTGGTTTGTTACATTTAAAACTGGACTGGATAAGCAAGATGATGTGCCTTAGAGAGCAATGCGGCATTGGACGCTGGCGAGCAGGTTCCATGAAGCAAGAGGAATTAGAGATAGAGAATTAACCCATCACTCAATTACCATGAGAAACAACCAATGTCCCCTGGCAGAGCCGAGATCTCTGCAGGTGTGCTAACCTGGGAAGCAGCCATTTGTTAACATTTTACAAGAGGCATACACAGCTGAGCAGCAGCAGCTCTGCCCCCTATCACTGGGCGCTGACTCTCACCATTCCAGCACAGCACATTCCTCTCACACATTGTTCCTGGGGCCAGGAACAGAGTCTGGCTGCTTAAATGCTGCTTACTCCTTCACCTCAACCCATATATGCACACAGGCCGCAGGCTAAGTCACCAAGCACAAGCTAGTCTGTCTGCAGCCAAGAGAGCTGCACTGCAGTAGCTGTGGATGGAGAGAAACAAACCACTTAGCTTTAGGCAATACCTCTGACTCTCTCAGCGTAAGTTCAGAGTTAAGGCCTCATTATGCATCCTCTTGCTACAATTACTTGCATCTTGGACTAGGGCGAACTGATGCAAAGCATTTTAACCCTTGGGAGGACAGGCACAGAATTCAGCAGTGATAGCAGTGACACGCTGCCCCACTAGCTGGCAGGCAGGCAAAGGAACAGACAAAGTACTTAAAAATAAAACGGGGGGGGGACGGGGGGACCATGTGCTCCCACAAATACTAAAGTAATAGGGCACAATGGATTCCTCCAGCTGGGATTCATGGGCAGCTGACAGTTGCTTTGCCTCATTTGCTGGGTCTCCTGCGATCTCACACACGTTCCAGTTCATTCTGTGATGATGCTGATCTACTCAGAGTTCCTTAAGAATCAACTTCAAACACAGAGCTTGAAACAACCCAGATCCCTTAGCATTTTTGTCCAGAACCTCCAGGTCCAGATCTCAAGCAGGCTGGAAGATCTGCTTCTTTTCTCCCTGGACAAGGTTCTGCCAGGCCCAGCAACGATGGGCAAGGAAGCAAGGCACCTCCATGAGCAGGAACTGAAAGTTAGCTTGAATTTCTGTCAAGGTCACAGGCTTGTCTGATCTCAAAGCTAAGTGGTTTTGCAATCGATGTATCTATTCTAAAAAGAACCAGGAGACTGACCCCCAGTCATTTCAAACCTAGTAGGACTGCCTCTATTGTGCTGGCTTCCTCCTAGTTTTCCTACTTTTAGTGTGCGCTGGAGTTCTGTGTTCAACGACCACTAACAGTCATGACTGTGCCAAGTGGTGCTTCAAGAGACAAGTAAAAGAGAAACTTTGCCTCCTTAAAAAACATGCAAGGGTTTGCCCTGGGGGAGAGGAGGGTTCTCCCTTTGCCCGCTGCCTTCACCACCACTTGCTTCCCTCCCCCTAACCCTCACTTCTCAACTTCACATGCTTCCCACTGCTTCATACACAAGCTCATCCCCGGATTTCCTTCCCTAGTCCTGCTTCCTTGGGCTTGTCATTTTGCTACAGCTGGTCTCTAGTGACAAGGATTCTGTTATTTTGGCCAACCAGTTCTGCAGTGACAGCTCTTAAAATACATCACAAGTGACTGTTCAAATGGAGCAGTGCAATGTTCGGAAAGATTTCAACTTCCAACAGATCGGGCTCTGGGGAATGTAAAACTTTGATCAAGAAGCTCAGCAATGGAGCTAGAAGGCGGATGGAACAAGAACAGGAGACAAGTATCAGAGGGGTAGCTGTGTTAGTCTGGATCCGTAAAAGCAGCGAAGAGTCCTGTGGCACCTTATATAGACTAACAGACGTACTGGAGCATGAGCTTTCGTGGGTGAATACCCACTTTGTCGGATGCATGTCCGACGAAGTGGGTATTCACCCACAAAAGCTCATGCTCCAATATGTCTGTTAGTCTATAAGGTGCCACAGGACTCTTTGCTGCAAGAACAGGAGAGGCAGCTGGGATAGAATTGAACCGCACCAGGCTTAAAGCCCAGGGTCTGTGGAGATGTGAGAAATAATAAATAAAGATGCCTCCCCAACCACCCCCAACTACTGCATGACTCAACTGGGGAGAGGTTTGCACAGGTTAAGCATTTTTCGGAAAGCCTAATCCATTATACAGCATGCTATTTACATTTGGGAGAGTGCTTTGCTTCCTGACCCCTTTTAGATTTGCTCACCAAATAGCCATCAGCAGGCTGATTCACTTTTAATTACCTTAAAAGGCAGGCAGTCCACAGCTTCGGTGTCCTGCATACCGAGCTGGGCAGCTGTTCTGCAGTGATGTCTGCAGGAGGAAGGACAGACCTCAGAACAGTGGCAGGAGAACACTATAAAGCAGGTGTCAGCAACCTTTCAGAAGTCCTGTGCCGAGTCTTCATTTATTCAACTCTAATTTAAGGTTTCATGTGCCAGTAATACATTTTAACGTTTTTAGATGGTCTCTTTCTACAAGTCTACAATAAATAACTAAACTATTGGTGTATGTAAAGTAAATAAGGTTTTTAAAATGTTTAAGAAGCTCCATTTAAAATTGAATTAAAATGAAGAGCCCCCCAGACTGGTAGCCAGGACCCAGGCAATGTGAGTGCCACTGAAAACCAGCTCATGCCATAGGTTGCCTACCCCTGCTATAAAGAGAAGTCATTAGTCTCAAGACAGCCTCTGGAGCCATCCTGCCTGTTTTTCCAAGCAAAGTCCCAGGACACAGGGACTCCCAAACTCTAGTCCTGGATCTGACACAGGCATTGGGCAAATCACAACCTCTCTGCCTCAGACTCCCCATTTCTGAAAAAGCCCAGAATTGTCCAAGAAGCAGAGAGTAGAGAGCTCTTTGGGGCATTACTAGTGTTATCCAATACTGCTGTTTTCAGAGCTACTGTGATCAGTGGCTAACTTAAACCTACCTTCTGCACAGGGTGCTGGGCACTCGTTGAAGATGAGAAGTGCCAGGTAAACACTAAGTATTATTATACCCCGAACAGAACAGCCAGTGTCAGGGTAAGACTTAGGCAGAGTTTGGATTTCTACCAAACACCTAGAAGCAATCCAAGCAGAACCCATAGTGCATGATACAAAAATGCTTTGCAATAAAATTAACTTTCATAAAGTTAGCATCTTCCATCTAGCCCAGTGCTTCTCAATCCACAGGCCGCTTGAGACCTAATCAGCACATAGCTGTGGCCCATGGGACGTCCTCAGGGCCATACAGGTAGCATATATAATCAGGGGTCCCAAACTCAAATGACCATGAGGGCCACATGAGGGCTAGTTCATTGGCCCGAGAGCCGCATCACTGACAAACCCCCACTTGCTGCCCCCGGCCCTGCCCCCCCTCCACCCCTTCCATGAGGTCCCATCTCTTCCCTGCCCCCACCTCAACTCCGCCCTTCCCTGCACCCAGAGGGTGCATGAGAGGTGTGGCGGGCTTCAGGGCAGGGAGTTGAAGTGCAGCAGGAGGTTGAGATGAAGACAGGGGGCTCAGGGTGCAGGTGGAGTGTGGGGTGCAGGGAGGGGGCTCAGGGCAGGGGGTTGAGGGGCGGGGTGCAGGAGGGCTGCCGGCCCCAGCCCGGCAGCAGCACACATCAAGGCCAGGGCAGGCTGCTGGCCCCGGCCGAGAAGTAGCTGAAACCATGTCCCTGCAGCCTCTGGGGGAGGAAGGGATGTACAGCTCTGCTGCTTGCCGAGCCTACAGGTACCTCCCCCGAAGCTCCCATTTGGCCGCGGTTCCCCATTCCCAGCCAATGGGAGCTGACAGGGAACGGTGCCTGGAAGCTAGGGCAACACACAGATGGAGCTCTCTGCTTCTCCCACCCCCCACAACCACAGGAATGTGATGCCAGCTGCTTCAGGAAGTGGCACGGGGCTCGAGGGGGGCAATCCTGTGGCTGTAGTCCGCCCACCCCTGGCCTGAAGGTAGGCCAGGGAGCAGGCATGGGCTACTTGGTGGGCTGTAGAAAATAGCTTGGCGGGCCACATGCTGCCTGTCGGCCACGTGTTTGAGACCCCTGATATATATTGTGTGGATGTGGCCCACATAACAGAGAGAGCTGCAAATGTGGCCCGCAATAGTAAACAGGTTGAGAATAACTAATCTAACCCACAGAATAGCAAACATGATATGACAGCCAACCCCAAGTTCAAAGAGACAACAAGTGGTAAGTTCTAACTTTGCAGCACAAAGCGCCTTGCTGAGGAATAGCATTGACAGCTGCCCATTCTCAGGGTCGGCTAGGTAGAGAGGGGGATGGTGGACGCAGGCAGGCAGGGTCAGCCTGGCACCATATCAATCCATTTCTCAGTTAACGCGTCCATTAAATTTCAGGCCATTTTAGCAATGCTAGCCTATGACAGAATAGCTGAACATGCCTTCTTTCATTACTCATTTGCTGAGCTTGCTAACCAAATATGAATGGAGCATAAATATTTTTAAATAGGCGTCACTGCACTGGATGTGCAATGGGTTGGTTTTCTGATACACTCCCTTCTCCCTAATCTGGTAACTCAGACGCCATTCCTGATGCAGACACACTTGGAATGGTATTGCAACCAAAGATGGAATGCCCCATCCTCAGCCTCGTCCCTTCCCCATTCCCCTATGCCAACTCCCATTTAGGCCCCCAACTCTCCTCTCAGATCCACACAGATCTCGATCCTCCTATTCTGCTCTCCCTACGTATGCAGAACGGGAAAGCAGAATACTGGAACACGACCTCCAGTTATCTCGTAAGTATCACTTTCAAAAAGGGGAAATCTAGACTGAAGACTACCCTAGTTATCCTAGGTTTCCAGCACTGTAGCACCTCACCATTTAATTTCTTATCTTAAAGAGTCCCCTGTGAGGGAGCGCAGTGCTGCTAGCCCATTATGCCCCAGTTCCTCACATGGACAGACAGAGGAAGTGATTCGCCATAAGGTCAGACAGGGAGTCAGTGGCAGAGCAGTAATTCAATCTAGGTCTTCTACGAGCTCCTCTTCATTGCAGGAGCTCCCCCCTTTCTGACTCCTTAAGAGAACTGAAGAAGCTATCTTCAGCCCAAGAGTCAAAACCAGTATCAGAGCACTGGCTCACTAGATGGACTCAATTGGCAGCAATCATACCTTCATCAGTGGGTCTTGCCGCTTTGTGTGTGACAGACAGAGCCAACTGCTATTATCCCTCAACTCACCTTCTAGCCCAACAACTCCTAGTAAACTGGTGAAATAGGTCTCTCCATTTCCTGTGACCATCCTGCTCAGACACTGTCAGGCATTTCTGATGGGTAAAAAGCCATTTGCCAATTTTCTCCGCTGTACTACAAGAGCTACACACAATTTAAGGACTGATGATGATTTCATGTTAGCTGCTAGCAATTCTACACAATCTCTGTTGATCAGATGCTAAGTCCCATGGTCTACTCCTATTCCCCTCTCTACTGTCAGGAGCTTGGGCTACACACAGTCCCCCACAAAAATCATTCTCGGAAGATTCACACGGAAAACCAGAACTCCTGCCCTGCAGATAAGGGGAGCTCACAGTTGAGGACCCCATGGGGAACTGCATGGGAGGATTTAAGTTCTACAGCAACACATCATGTAGATAAAGATATCCCATTCAGTCTCTGCAGTGATGACATGAGTACAGCTCTCATAAGTGGTGACGAATGTATCCTCACTGAGATCACCAGTTGCAAATAATCCAGCACTGAATCAGCTGCACTGAGGGGAAAGAGTGGGCACCCTGATTATGCATAAACCTACTGAATTGATCTTACCAAGAGCCCTATGAGCCAGGCAAGGGTTATCCCTTGACACAGAGGAGGAAATTGCAGTGCAGAGAGATTAAGAGCTTTATTTTCAAAGATGCCGAGAACACTCAGCTCCCACTAATTACTCTAAAGGGGTGGGCAATCAGAACTTCTGAAAATCAGGCCCCAGGTGACTCACTGTGACCTTGGGCAGAGTCAGTGACAGAGCTGGGAACAGAACTTGGAACGCCTTACTTCCAACCCATGGTTTAGTCACAAGACCGACCTTGTGATTCCCAACATCCAGCCTCTACCTGGAAAATCCCTGGGTATTGCAACACACCAGGGCACATGGAAGCAAGCAGAATCTGCTCAACATTACCAGCATGACTTGCACTAGTTCCTCACTCAGCATGGAAAGGATACAAAACTAACACCGAGCACAGAGAGAGACTGACTCCCATATAAGACGTTGAAGGGGACAATGGAACATCCTGGTATATCTGGGTATAATAATCTTTGCAAGAGAAAGCAAAACAGCTGATTGGTCGTAAATTCATTACGCCTCCTGCTCCATGGGTAGCAATAACTAGTCAGTCTCCTATTATGCACTCCGGGTCAAACTCTGTGCAGCACCTCCGCCAGGTACCCCAGCGAAGGCCTCAGCACACAGGTGGGGTGCAGAGGTGGCTTTACGGGTTTTAGGGTCTGATGTGGGAGAGAAAGTAGCCCATTGTGTGAGTCTGAGTACACCCTAGCTGCTTTAACTTACGCAGCGCAACTCATATAGCACCAAGAGCTATATGCCTGCTCTCTCCTGACCCCTGCACATCCCCTTATGCTAGGGTCTGCACAGAGGACAGCATAGGGCTGTTTTTAGTGGCCCTCTGCAGCGTGCACACCACAGGAGCCAGTCGCAGCTCCTTTTCAGCCCCTCTATACAGATCGAGAAGTATGTAGGGGCTGAGGTGAGGCACAGAATCGGTCTCTAACATGTACCCCCACAAATTCATTGAGAGCTACAGTGCAGATTTCATGCATTTCCACATGCCCTGGCAGTACTGCAGAGAATACACCCTTGCGATGCTGAGGGAATGAGCGTACAAAGCACTGGCCAGAAGAGAACACAGATACAGTGCACACTGCTGTATTCTATTACAGAACAAACAGACATCATCTTTCGCCAGCTGATTTTGAAGTCTCCACCTGATGCAGCCAAAGACAAGCCTGCCCGTCACCCCAAAGAGAAACATGCCATGAACCCTTCTGCCCTAGCAAGAAGCTAGTGGGCTAGTACGGATTAATGTCTGCAGTGCAGGTTTTACAATGGTCAGATAATTAGTAATGCAGCCCGCTCTGGGACATATTGCAGTTAGGGCTATGGAAAACCTACCAAAAAGGTTCTGTAGTAAGTTAGCAAGCAAATCAATCCCTTGTTCCATTTATTTATTTGATAAATATGAGCTACCGAAAGTTACCTTTTGATCTCTCAAAACCAAAACATGTCACAGATTGATTTGCTTCACTTAATTTTAACCCAAAATAGGAAGAACAGAAACTGGAAAAAATTTTAAAGGACAAGAAACTAGGGATGTGAAAGCCATAGAACACACTGGGACCAGAAGAAACGCAGTCTAGGATCTGGTCCAAGTGAACACCTTCACTTACTGTCTACACATCTGGGGCCAACACCTGAGCAGCTATAAGTCGCAATCCTCCACTGACTAAGTGAAGCTGAGCCCGTTTACACTAGCAGAGGATCTGGCTCCGGCATTTTGCTCACCCTATCCTATGCTGCTGTCAGGTAACGGAAGGAGAAAGCAGCCATTTGGCTGATTCAGCCCTGGCCCACGCTACAAACATATGTATAAAGATGCCGCTCAGAGGTGTGGACAAGGCAGTTATACCAACTAAACTCCAGAATAGATAGCACTATGTCGGGAGGGCTTCTCCCATCAACTGAGCTGCTGCATCTCGGGAAGCTCTCCTTTTAGCACAGCGCGACAGCAGCGCAGCTGCACCGCTAAGTGTAAACAAGCCCTCAGGGATGTTGCTCTTCTGAGGTTATGTCTACACTACAGCTTATGTTGGCATAACTTCTGTCTCGGGGGTGATTTATTCCCCCCCCTCCACCCCCAAGTGACATAAATTGCACCAACGTAAGCACCAGTGTGGACAGCGCTATGTTGGCGGGAGAGCTCCTCCCGTTGACATAGCTACTGCCACTGGTGGGAGGCTAGAGTAGTTAAACCAACGGGAGCGCTCTCTCCCAGTGGCTTAGAACAGCTACATTTGAGAGCTTACAGTGGCGCTGCTGCATTGATACAGGTCTGCTGCTGTAAGCTCTCTAGAGACTAAAGGCACAGCTACACTAAAGAGACTGCTGAGAAAAAGCTCAAGCACCAGAATAAGGAACAAACTCCCGGACTGGGAACAATTCTATACCCACTCACTGCCTCATTAAAAAAGGCTACGTTAACAGTCCAAAGCACTGCCATTTACAAGTATTACTGCCAGATCTGGGGCAGTTATCCTGCTCTTGGATGTTTCTATAGCACCCATCACCCAGTGGGGGTCTCCTTCCTGTAGGATTCTTTCAACGGCAGTTGGCAACCAGCCCCAGGGAAGCAGAACAGTCTACACCAGCAAAGCCATATTGTCAGGACGCAGCTGCAACATCCAAGAGACCTGACAGAGAACAACAAACCAGATACCAGCACTGCATCAGGCCAGACTGACTGTGAACCCCTTACTGCCACTGTGAAGCGGTTACTGGCTGCCTGCACAAGTGACTGCTTCCCAATGGAAACAAGTGGGTCCCATAGAGATACCACTGAAGAAAATAAAAGGAATCAGAATTCTGCTCCTTTAAAATGTCAGCTGCGTTCACTCCGCACCCGGCAGTCTATTCTGAGCAGCTGCATTCCAGGAGCCCCCAGCAGGATTTTCCATCCGCAGCAGCACGGTCTTCTCTGTTATAGCAGGATCGGCCACAGCCATGGAGAAAAGACGCTGACAAGGGAGGGAAACAAGGCAGTGCAAAGAAATGGAATTAAATAGAACTTACCATCCTCAATGACGACTTTGATGAGACGGATCGAGCCATTCCGGGCCTTGGCAAAAAAGTCCTTTAATTCTGTGGTGGCTAAAAGAACCAGAAACATCGTGATCAGACTTAGTAGACAAACCAAATGTTATTCTGCTCTTCAAACCAAGTAAGAGGGAGGTGGGAGGGGACAAAAACTAAAAAAGAACTAAATGGGGGAGAGTAAAAAAATCCCTGTTGGTAAAAATGGACAGAATAAAAACAAAGCAGCTGATTTCACTTGCTGTGTGACCTACACTGTGGAGGATACGAAGTCCTCTCTCTCAGAGGTTTCAGAGTTAAATACTGGCTGGGAGCACATATGATCCAGAGAACTTGATACTTGGTCTGGGTGAACATAATCACCCAAATTTAGATGATAGTTTATAGTTGGCTGGGGCAGGGAGGGCAGGATCAAGTGTCAGTTTATTAAGTGTGCAGCGTATCCCAGTTTGCATGCAGGGCAGGGGAGGAGGGCGGCTGGAAGGTGTGACGATGGGCAGAGGCAGCTCTGTCGTGTTCAGACACTTGCCTTGGTTACGTTTTGCTTTGGATGCTGTTTGCCAGAGCGTGTGACCTCCAGTGGGAAGGCTGTATAACACAGAAGCTGCCAGAATGTTACAGGAATCAGAACTGTAGCCACTTTGAATTTCACTCTCTGCTTGTCCCAACATGACCCCTCAAGGATGAGCTGTGATAAACCTTGGGAACTGAGGACTCAGATTCTGCAGAACGGAGACCTGTTTGTGTGTTAGGCTTTCCCCCAGGGCCTGAGCAGCTTTAGTTATAAGAGAATAATGCAGGCCAGTTTGGCCTAATTAATTGGTAGCAGGTTTAAAACAAACACAAGGAAGTATTTTTTCATGCAACACACTGTCAACCTCTGGAACTCTTTGCCAGAGGGTGTTGTGAAGGCCAATACTATAACAGGGTCCAAAAGGGAGCTAGATAGATTCATGGAAGATAGGTCCATCAATGGTTATTAGCCAGGATGGGCAGGAATTGTGTCCCCAGCCTCTGTTTGCCAGAAGCTGGGATTGGATGACGGGGCATGGATCACTTGATGAATTCCTAGGATGCCTTCCCTTCCTCCCACCAACCAAGGTTACCGGTGACTGTGGATACTTATCTAGTTAGAATCAAAATTCTAGGGATGCTAACAGACAACCCCAGTCATTCATCCCAGAGAATCCTCTAGCACTTTATATGCTCTCAAACATACAAAGGAATCGCTCCACCCCAGGCCTCGCTGAGAGGAAGCCATCTCCGAGTTAAACTCACCAGCTGTTTAACAGCATCCAGCAACACTTGTAACAACAGCTTAGGGCAGGAAGTGGAGAACAGTAGCAGCCCAGTAATGACCAGAACTAGTATTTAAGCTAGGAATCTGGGGCTGGCATCCCTATTCTTTCCTGATATCTTAATAAAAAATGAGCATTCAGAGCTTTAGTTACATCTAACCTGCAAGAAAGCATTTCCAGCAGACAGCGACCCAGACTACCTCCAACATAAGGAAAGAAGCCACCATAAATATTCAGAAAAGGAAAGACTTGGGTTAGAAAAGGAAGTGCACCATATAGCAGTAACCTGGCCAGTATCACATCACTACTGCATGTGGCCAGTCATCTCTAGTGCACAGAGGGAACCTGGCTGCTCTGTGACAAGACATGCCAGATGGATAGTTGGGATCAAAGGCTACCTCAATATTACAAAAATACACCACAAACCAGGGCAGTGAGTCTGTAAGCCTGGGTCAACTGACTCAGGCTCAGACTACAGAGCTAAAAACAGCAGTGTAGACACTCCTGCTGAGGCTGCAGCCTGGGCTGTGAGATACACCCACTCACAGCCCTACACCAGGTTTCAGAGCCCAGGCTTCAGCCCCAGCAGAAACATCTATACCGCTATTTTTATCCCCATAGCACAAATCCGAGTCAGTTGACCCGGCCCAGACTTGCTGCTGTCATGTGTTTCTGTGTTGGTTTTTTTTTGGCGCAGTGTAGGCATATTCAAAGGAGCTTAACGAAGTATTAATACAAGCCTCGAGTTTGCAATTTTACTGAGGACAGATTGACAAAAGGGCCAGGGAATACCACTAACTCTGACTGCCCATTATATTGACATATAGAAATGTAACAATGGCCTAAAGCCTGCAGCCAAATAGAGCATTAGACTGACTCAATGGGATTTTTAATAATGTCAGTGGACAGTCATGGTTACAGGCTGCCTTTCCCAGCCCATTCAGTTTGATTGGAGGAGGAAGGAAGGAAGAAGAGGTTACTTTAAGTTCAAATATTGACTTTTCTGGACTTCTGTTCCAGCTGAGGTTTCATTTGTCACCAGTTACAGGAAGTGCCTACAAGGCTTACTTGTCTGCATTAGAGAGACTGACCACTCTGCTTTGCTCTGCTCTCTTACAGCCCAGGGTCAGAATTGCAAAGGCAGCTTCTCTTGAACTCCACAGAGTTAACCTCAGAGGCACTTATTAAACCTGAGCAACGTGCAAACTGGATGTCTGCAAAGTCTGGCCCCAACACTTACAGTGTTTCTAGGCTTTTTTGAGGGTGCCGTGTCTCAGAGATGGGACCAAACGAAAAGAGATATTTTGGACAATAGTGCGAGGTGAAAGGAAAGGCCACTACTGTTCCAAGCATCAGGTCTTTCTAAGCACCATCCGGTCTTCCCCGGCTTAATCTTTCACTAAACATGCCAGCCAGATGGTCACAAGCCTAGCTCTGTATTTTATAGCACAGGTCCAGACTGCTTAATTACGATGTGGAGCACATGCTCTTTCCCTCCATGCTTCCAGGGGCAAAGAACTCTCTCGAATGAAGTCTTCAAACCACTGGGAATTGGCAGCAGCAACAACAATAGTTCTAGCTGGGGAGAACTTGTTTCCTCTCTCAGGGACACGCAAAGATCTCTGGAGCTCACCTTTCAGCCAAGTGCCTATGGTATCTCCACCAATATTGGAAAGGGCCTTTAATTTCTTCCTCCCACCCCTCTTCACTGAAGATGCACCTCTCATGTTAGTTATGGGGTATATCACAGTCCTTGCAATGGACAGCCCTTTCAAGCAGCCCAGTTAGTGTCTATATTACTCAAGTGCATCCTGTTTGGTGATTTGGATGCTGTGCACAAACACATTTCTAAGCACTTCCTTGGTAGTCAGCCTAGAACGCATCAGTGCTGTAAGTATCAATTATATTATTCTTCACCAGTAGGCTGCGCTGGTAAATCTCCATTTTGTTCCTCATGAGCCACATTGATATCAACACTTTGATTTGTCAAGACCAAATTTTCCCCTCCCCTCCCCGGGTCACACTACAAGTGCTCATTACAAACGTCCTTGTGAAAGACGAATTTTAATCAGACTTTGTAACAAAGGGACATGCAAAGCATCTGCAGAGGAGGCCAAGAAATGCTTCAATATCCACAGGTAAGTAGCATTACAAAGGAAGCTGTCACAATCTCACTTGTTAGCAAAGAGCTGCACTGAAAGACTGCTGGTCATGCTGAGTGCTGGTTCCAATTCCCTTCCAGCAGGGGGCATCTCTCTTCCACTTGTTCCTGTTCACACCACAGGACCAGACACCTGCGTTTTACCATAGAAACACTGCAACAAACTTCAATCCATTCCCACGGGGCTTCTTCCAAAACCTCACGGGCAAGGCACTGCTTTTGAAGTACAGTGGGAACTGGTGCAAAGGATTCTGGGGCACATCTGACAACCATTTACAAGGGTTCACATAGAAAGAGGTTGAGAACTCATTTGGAAATGAAACATTCACAGAAAAGCTCTCTTAGTACAGGATCTTCCTTGTAGCTGCCCATCAAACATGCCAGGGCTTCTCTTCTCTCTAATCCACAGGCAGAACTCTTGTTAAAGCAAATGCTAATTACATGTCCATGTGGACAGGCAATGGCAGCCTAAAGCACTAAAATGCATTAAGATGTAACTGCTTATGTAAATTCGTAGCGGACAGTTTTCAGATGCCACAGATTAATTAACAGAAATTTCTCAGAGGCCATTAACTTCTCTCTCCCTCCACTTCCCAGTTGGAGGGAATGGGAGAGAATTGTCCATCAGGCTGGGACTTTGAATTACAGAAGTTATACGCCCCTTAGAAATGTAGGGATTTGACAAACTCCAGAGCCATAATGCTTGTAGGTTGGGGTGTGTGACTGGGTGGGGAGAGCCCCATGATTAAGATCCATTGAGATGAAATAGCAATGCAGGCAGTGTGACTGGGGCAGGAGACCCCTGAAATTAAGGTATTTTAGGGGAGACGGGAACGCTATAAGCCAAATGGTATTGCAGCCAGAAAATTGCCCAAAGAAACTGGAAACATGCTCTGCATAGCTGCAAGATGCTCTTTCAGTTTCAAGAAGACTGCTCACACTTTCAACCTATCCCAGCACCAGCTCAGCTGTCAGAGACAAGTTAGTTTTAACATATTCGCCATATGAGCTTCCTCTGATATTTTTATCACCTTTCCCATACCTGAGCAAGCTGTTTCCTTCCTGCCCTGCTTGTGGCAATCTACCACTCAGCAAGATCCTCTGAGGGGATTTAAAAAAAAAAAAAAAAAGAGATACGCACAGTTTGTACTCACTGGAACCCATGAAAGTGAACAAAACACCCCAGTCAGTCTTTTCTGACCCAAATTTCTATCACACTAGTAAAGCAGACAGACAGTGTCTAGCTTAGGTATTTATATAGCTCTAATCACTGAATCACCAGGAGAGCTCTAATGCAGAAAAACAGGTTTTTCTTCATTCTTCACCCTAAATAAACCTTACAGTTGGTAAAAGGTGCTGACAGCCCTCAGAATTTATCCATTCTATTTAGCTGCAAATCAGGTACTTAAAGAGTCACTTAAAGTAGGGAGTATTATTTTTCTGGTAAAAACTGTGGGCAAGCTTTCCAAAAGCACAGGAGTGACTTTGGAGCACAAATCCCATTGCAAGTCAGCGGATTTGTGCTCCTAGATCACTGGGGCAATTTTCAAAATCTCATCATGGCTCTGAGGAAGGTCAAATAGCAAATAAACCAGAGAGGAAAGGGAAAATGTAAGTTAAGAGCATTTTCAGTATGAGCGCAGAGCGCCTGAACTTGACCACTTCCCTTAGCAGCCTGTAATAAAACTTGACAAATGTCGGAGGTTGTACCACTCATCTCACTCCCTAATAAGTAGGGCCCTACCAAATTCACGGTCAGAGGATTTTAAAAATTGTAAATTTTGTGATTTCAGCTACTTAAATCTGACCCAAAAAGGAGTCGTGGGGAGGGGGTCACAAGGTTATTTTAAGGGGAGGTTGCGGTACTGCTACCGCCACTTTTGTGCTGCCGCTGGCAGCGGTGCTGCCTTCCGAGCTGGGCAGCTGAAGACCTGTGGCTGCTAGACAGGAGCCCAGTTCTGAAGGCAGAGCCATTGCCAGCAGCAGCGCAGAAGTAAGGGTGGCATGGTATGATATTTTCACCCTTACATTTGTTCTGCTGTTGGCAGGGTGCTGCTTTCAGAGCTGGGTGCCTGGCCACCAGCAGCCGCTCTCCAGCCACCCAGCTCCGAAGGCAGCGCAGAAGTAAGGGTGACAATACCACAACCCCCCTAAAATAACTTTGTGACCCCCCTGCAACTCCCTTTTGGATCAGGACTCCCAGTCTGAGAAACACTGGTCTTCCCTATGAAATCTATATAGTATAGGGTAAAACCACACAAAAGACCAAATTTAATGAGGAGAGACCAGATTTCACAGTCCATGATATGTTTCTTCATGGCCGCAAATTCAGTAAGGCCCTACTAAGAAAACATTCCTGAAAACCTGCTAGGACATGACCATATTCACCTAAAGTTCTTGATGAACTTTGTGCAGAGCAGTGACTACTCTAAATAACAGGATGTGTGAACTACAGTGCCTTGTAATAAATGAGGATATTGATATAATAGGCACCACAGAAACTTGGTGGAATGAGGATAATCAGTGGGACACAGTAATACCAGGGTACAAAATGTATCGGAAGGACAGAACAGGTTGTGCTGGTGGGGAAGTGAACTATATGTGAAAGAAAGTGTAGAATCAAATGAAGTAAAAATCTTAAATGAACCAAAAACTGTACCATAAAATCTCCGTGGATAGTAATTCCATGCTTGAATAATAAGAATATAGCAGTAGGGATATATTACCGAGCACCTGACCAGGATGGTGATAGTGACTATGAGATGCTCAGGGAGATTAGAGAGGCTATTAAACTAAAAAAAATTCAGTAATAATGGGGGATTTCAACTATTCCCATATTGACTAAGTACGTATCATCTCAGGATGGGATGCAAAGAAAGTTTCTTGACACTTCAGATGACTGCTTCTTGGAGCAGCTTGTCTTGGAATCCACAACAGGAGAGGCAATTCTTGATTTAGTTTTAAGTGGAGCACAGGATCAGGTCCAAAAGGTAAATATAGCTCGACCGCTTGGTAATAGTGACCATAATATAATTAAATTTAACATCCCCATGGCGGTGAAAACACCACAGTGGCCAAACACTGTAACATTTAATTTCAGAAAGGGGAACTACACAAAAATGAGGATGTTAGTGAAACAGAAATTAACAGGTACAGCACAAAAAGCAAAAACCTTGCAAGCCGAATGGAAACTTTTTAAGGACACCATAATAGACACTCAACTTAAATGTATACTCCAAATTAAAAAACATAGTAAGAGAACCAAAAAAAAGAGCCACCATGGCTAAACAACAAATTAAAAGAAGCAGTGAGAGGCAAAAAGGCATCCTTTAAAAAGTGGAAGTTAAATTCTAGTGAGGAAAATAGAAAGGAGCATAAACTCCAGCAAGTGAAGCATAAAAATATAATTAGGTAGGCCAAAAAAGAATGAGGAACAGCTAACCAAAGACTGAGAAAGTAATAGCAAAAAAGGTTTTAAGTATATAAGAAGCAGGAAGCCTGTTAAAAAACCAGTAGGGCCACTGGACAATCGAGATGCTAAAGGAGCACTCAAGGACAATAAGGCCATTGTGGAGAAACTAAATGAATTCTTTCCACCGGTCTTCACAGTTGAGGCTGTGAGGGAGATTCCCAAACATGAGCCATTCTTTATAGCTGACAAATGTGAGGAACTGTCCCAGACTGAGGTGTCATTAGAGGAGGTTCTGGAACAAACTGATAAACTAAACAGTAATAAGTAATCAGGACCAGATGGTATTCACCCAAAAGTTCTGAAGCAACTCAGTTATGAAACTGCAGGACTACTAACTGTAGTCTGTAACCTATCATTTAAAACAGCTTCTGTACCAAATGACTGGAGGATGGCTAATGTGATGCCAATTTTTAAAAAGGGCTCCAGAGGTAATCCAGACAATTACAGACCAGTAAGACTAACATCAGTACTGGGCAAAATAATTGAAACAATAGTAAAGAAAAAAATTGTCAGACACATAGAATAACATAATTTGTTGGAGAATAGTCAACATGGTTTTTGTAAAGGGAAAATCATGCATCACCAATCTACTAGAATTCTTTGGGGGGGGGGTCAACAAGCATGTGGACATAGTGTATTTAGATTCATAAAGCCTTTGACAAGGTCCCTCGTCAAACGCTCTTGAGCAAAATAAGAAGTCATGGGATATGAGGAAAGGTTCTCTCAAATTGGTAACTGGTTAAAAGATAGGAAACATAGGCTAGGAATAAATGATCAGTTTCAGCATGGAGAGAAGTGTCCCCCAGGAGTCTGTACTGGGCCCAGTCCTATTTAACGTATTTATAAATGATCTAGAAAAAGGAGTAAGTAGTGAGGTGGCAAAATTTGCAGATGATACAAATATTCAAGATTACAGTCTGCCTGGGACTGAACTAAGAGCTACAAAAGGATCTCTCAAAACTTGGTGCCAGGGAAACAAAATGGCAGATGAAATTCAATGTTGATAAATGCAAAGTAATGCACATTAGAAAAGATAATCCCAACTATACATATAAAATGATGGAGTCTAATTTAGCAGCTACTACTCAAGAAAGATCTTGGAGTCACTGGGGATAGTACTCTGAAAATATCCACTCAATGTGCAGTGGCAGTCAAAAAACCTAACAGAATGTAGGGAATCATTAAGAAAGGGATAGATAATAAGACAGAAAATATCATATTGCCTTATTTAAATCCACGGAGGCCCACATCTTGAATACTGCGTGCAGATGTGATCACCCAATCTCAAAAAAGAGACTGAAACTGGAAAAAGGTTCAGAAAAGGGCAACATAAAATGAGTAGGGATATGAAATGGCTGCCATGTGAGGAGAAATTAATAAGACTGGGACTTTTCAGTTTGGAAAGGAGGCGATTAAGTGCAGACATGACAGACAAAATAGACTGACAAAATCATGACTGGTGTGGAAAAAGTAAACAAGAATGTGTCATTTATTCCTTCTCATAACACAAGAGCTAGGGGCCACCAAATGAAATTAATAGGCAGTAGATTTAAACAAACAAAAAACAAACAAAAGGAAGCATGTTTTCACACAACGCACAGTCAACCTGTGGAACTCCTTGCCAGAGGATGTTGTGAAGGCCAAGACTATAACAGCGTTCAAAAAAAGAACTAGATAAATTAATGGACGATAGGTCCATCAATGGCCATTAGGCAGGATGGGCAGGGATGGTGTCCCTGGCCTCTGTTTGCGAGAAGCTGGAAATGGGCGACAGGGGATGGATCATTTGATGATTACCTGTTCTGTTCATTCCCTCTTAGAGTAACCAGACAGCAAAAGTGAAAAATCGGGATGGGAGTGGGGGGTAACAGGAGCCTATATAAGAAAGAGACACAAAAACCGGGACTGAATTAATAAGGACCAATCAACGAATAAACAGGGAAGCCATTTCCAGACAGTAATACTAAACTGAGATGCTTGAGATGAATCAGGAACCAGAGCCATGGGCCCGAATGCTTCTAATGAAGGGCCACTACAAGAACAGGGAAGAGCCTAAGGGACAGAGGGCTACACGTAAAATGCACACCACAGATTCCAAGGAGGTACCTCTGATAAATCTATTTGCAGCCATTAGAAGCTGGGCAAAAAGGCTGTTTTTCAAAAGCCTTCTAGACAACCCACTGTTCCAGTCTGAGCACTAACACACATCGAATGTACTCAGAAGAACAGATACAACTTAGATAATGTTTTCATCCCTCTTAGCATGAGGCCGAGAAGCGAATGATAGCATGATTGCACTAACCAGAGAATGACAGAGCACACTGAGCCCTGCTGAAAGGGTCATGTCTACACTGGGAAGTGTGATTCCCAAAATGGGTAGACAGACATGCTAGCTCAGCTCTGCTCCAGCTAGTGTGCAAAAAATAGCAGTGTGGACGTTGTAGTATAGACAATGGCTCAGGTTAGCCTGCCTGACTCCCTGGGTCTAAACTCAAGTGGCTAGCCCAAGCGGCTGCCCGTGCCACAACGTACACACTGCTACTGAGCTAGCGCAAGTCTGTCTATCCAGGCCGGGAATCACACCTCCCAGCTACAGTGCAGACATATTCTTGGAGCGGGCAGAAGGTCTCATTGCCTCAGGATGCAGTCGCCAAGGCATAAACAAACTGGAGACCTTAGAACTAGAGCCACTATGATTAGTGGCAAGAGTGTCTCAGTACAAGAACACAATAAGGGCTCAGTAAAAGTGAAAGCCCCAGATCTCCGGCTACCTGAGGGACAGAGGTGCTATGCATGTTCCACGGGTGAGATGCTTATTAAACCAAGTGCAGACAAAAGGCAAGCTTGTTCCACTCAGAGCGGAGAGAGAGACAACTCCCTCATTTTGCACTGATCTCAACATTCCAGGGAGGATTAGAGGCCATGACCAGCTCCATTTGTATTTAGTTTGCCACCCAGACCCATTGGATGGTTAAAAATAAAGAACAAATAATTGCTCTGTAAGTGGAAAGCTGCACCTACAACACAGAATCCTTTTCCCAGAAGCTGATACACCTTCCCTCTATCATTTAATACCAAAGGAGCCCTTTCGTAGATGGGTTCTCTCTCATATAGACTACCAAGGCTTTGTTCACCAATCCACTTAGATGCCATTTACTCCGTTCATTAGATATCTGTGCTTGGAAACACTTTCCTCCCTCACAACTCACCTAGCCTACTTGATGGTAAAGATATAATCTCTCATTTATGACACCCTCATTTCCATGACAACAGACCAGTCTCCCAGTGTAACCGGTACCAGAGTGATGAGGACTACTTAGAAATGCCTGTATTACCATAGTAAGAACACAGGTTGAAGCATAGGCCATGCCCAATGTTCACCCCACCACCAAGTGGGGACACTCACTGATACAAAGATGCCCCAAGCCACTATGTGCCCCTTCAGAGGAGGACACAGGTCCAGGTGTCCCTAGACCCACACCCAAGCCCCATGGCACACAGGTAGATTGGTGCCCAGAGCTCAGCACTCCAAGAGCAGCAAACATGTTAATAAATGCCCCAAACT
Organism: Chelonoidis abingdonii; assembly: GCF_003597395.2. Taxonomy (NCBI): domain Eukaryota; kingdom Metazoa; phylum Chordata; order Testudines; family Testudinidae; genus Chelonoidis; species Chelonoidis abingdonii. The sequence goes on along the minus strand of NC_133784.1, from coordinate 24,028,666 downwards.
TCCCAGACACATGTACCAGTAAAGTACAAGCTCCCTGCCTGCTCTGGTTACATTCCTTGTAGACTCACTCTTCTCACACATATGCCTACTGGGAAGAAAGGGAGCTCGGTTTTGTTTGTGCAAGCTTCACCATCAACCCTTGTCCCAGTGACAGCTCAATGCTTCTGGATCAATAATACATGCTCCCTGAAATGGATGCCTTTCTGAATGTGTTGAGTCACTCTGTCCTCTGACAGGTAACTTAAGCCTCCGGCCATCAATCTTTCATTTACTGGACATAATCCTCACATTAGAGTGACTCCAGGCAGCTGCTTTCATTTCACATTCACAAATCCTGAGTTCGGGGCCAGAGACACACTGCTCCTGTGCTGCTGGAAAAACAGGGCCTGGAAGGACAAGAGGCAACAATGCACTGAAGACAAATTAAGTCTTGTACCACATCTTTTCCCAGGGTATGTTTACACTGCAATAAGGCATGACTGTGGCTGGGCCAGCTGACTCAGGCTCACGGGGCTTGGGCTGCAGGCCTATAAAACTGTGGTGTAGACATTCGAGCTCAGGCTGGAGTGGGGGTCCTAGCAAGGTGCCAATATGCTGTTTGGTGTCTCAAACTGTGAGCACTCCCAGTGTACAGGGTCAAGAATGGAAGCAGCTGTTTGGTTGTCAGGGTGTTATCAACACAGTTACTGCAGTAGCCATAAGTTGATCTAACATAGGTCGACTTAAGATTATAATGTAGACATGCCATTGATAGCCATTCCCATATGGAGAACACATACAGCAAACAGTGAAAACATTCCAAAGCTACTGACTGCTCCGCTGTACACAGAACAGGAAACTGCCTGTATTTGCACAAACTGATTTACCACAAGAGGTTTTAGGAATGTAAGGTTAGTCAGCCCCAACTTACCTGCCTGATTTTTGTTACTCTGAACCCAGTCCCCCCACTTTCCACCATATCTCTTACTCCTCTCCTTTCCTAAAAGGAAATCCATCTATGCTCTTTGCTTTGGTCCCCTTCCTTGGTGAGATATAATTGCACTTTGTATTACCCCTTGGATAGGTCTTCTCTGCAGAATAAACTCAAGTAGCTGGCAGCCAGGTCTCAGCACCAGTTAGCCTAGCCTGCGTGTGAGCAGCCACACTGCCAAGGCTTATCCAAGTTTGTGTCCTCATGGCTGCTGCACTCATCTGTGTGCGTCACTAGGACTGCTGAGGCCGTATCCCATGGGGTTGTGTGTTGCAGTATGCCAAGCCACTCTGATTTTTTTCACCGTGAACTGTGCGAGAACTATAGGGTGACCATACATCCCATTTTGGCCGGGCCAGTCCCTTTTTTAAGCCCATTTCCAGCAATCTCAACTTTTTCTCCCCCAAAAGGAATCATTTGTCCCATTTGCTCTTACTGACTTACTCAGTTGGCAAGAGCAAACAAGACAAATTATTCACTTTTGTCAAAAAAGTGGGGTGTGGTATGGAGGGGGTGAGTTGAGATGCCAGTCCCCTGCAGGGGGATTGGGGAGGGGGGACAGGAAGCAGTGTTCCAGCATGTGGGGCACCAGCAGGGTTTCAGCAACCTGGCAACAGCCTCCTGTGGGGACCTCACGGGATTCAAGGGACTGGGCAACAGCCTTGCGGGTGGGGGTGGGGGAGGCGGCAGCAGCGCAGGGTTCCAACAAGGGGCAACAGCCTGCCAAGGAGGGAGGGGAGAGGAAGAGGGGGCATGGTTCCAGAGACTGGCAAAAGCACTGAAGGGGAGACCCCTCTGACAAGTGGCTTGAGGTGTCCTGTTTTCTCCTTGGGAAATATGGTCACCCTAGAGAATTGTCTGTCCTTCTAGGCACATGGGGAATTGTGCGATGGCACTGGAGGACTAGCAGCACAGGAGTGATTTAGACTGCATCCTCCCTGCAAAGGGAGTGAAAGCAGAACCCAAGCTCTAGCCTACACCCGCAACTGGACCAGGTAGCCTGGGTGTAAAGCACCACTTATCTAAGATGAGAGGGTTGAAATATGGGAACAGGGGTAGGGGCAACACCCGGGTAAGGGCTCATGCTAACTCCACGGTGAAGTCATACACTGTGTGTGAACAGTTCTGCCCAAGTTTAACATTTACTAATGCTTGTCAACATTTTATTGAAAGAAAAGTACTTTCCTCAAAAAGGGCCTTTTTTCCAAAACCAGGGTTTTTGCAAGTTTTCCATTTTCCAAAATTTTGCAAAGTAACTCGATAACAGAAATATTGCCTGTTGACTCTGCAAAATGCTATTTCATCTGAGTGCTTTCATATTGACAGTTCGGATTGACAAATCCCATTTGATGTTTAAGCTGATCAAAGTCAAAAACGTTTTCCTTTTAGAAAACTGATTTTGAAAACAAAAAACAAAAAATACAGCAGCAAATGGAAAAAAAAATCTGACAAAGAAAAGAATGAAAGCTTTTTTGAATTTTCCAAGAAGTTTGGTCCTATTTTTTTCCTATAAGCTCAAATACATACGGCTCCTTTCCTGACTTACAAATCACGCCCCTAATTCACAACACGTGACTGGTTTAGGAACTATTTACCACTAAATTACTAGCTTTCCCTTGCATAAATTCTGATAGCCCTGTCACCTCAACTCATCCTCTTTTCCAATCAGCATTAGTTCTACCTTCCTCAGTTGCCTGACACAAGACACTAGTCTGGCCCACACAACCTTCATCAGGGCTCAGTCACACTCACTATAGCATCTGTATTGTGTTTGTTGGGGAATGGAGAGAGATTACAAGACAGACCCATGCTGTCTCAAACACAGGCCTAATGAGACAGCTTTGGAGAAGAGCAAAGAAGTCGCCTCAGTATATATATTACTGCCTGAACTACAACCCTGTAAAACATTCTCCCTCTCAAATCTCCTGATAGTCAAGCAGTGACTGGGAGCTCTGGATTAGGTGTCAGGCACCCAGGACCCAAAGGACAGATTCAAGTTGTGATTGCATTTCACTTAAAGGTTCTCAGCACACTCTTTCCAGGGCATTTCCTCTCCTCTGGTGCCTGTACGTGCCTTCATAGGGTTTTAATTATTTACATATCTACAAAATTACAGCTCGATTTCAAGTGGTTTAAAAACTTCTCTCAATTTCTGAACCATTTGTGAATTATCTGTACACGCCAAATAGTGCGCACAGCCACCTCTAGGTGCCCAATGTACAAAATAAGAGCTGCACCTGGTAGACGCTTGGTGTGGACAGAAAAAAAAAAAAAAAATGGACCTACCTGTCAATTAGGTCAATTACAGACTGCATTTTTGCATTTGCACAGAAAGAGACCCATTAGAATGCCTGAGATGGGAGCACATACAGCTATTAGGTTTGAGATGAATCCATGGTAGGATCTATTGCAAAGTTACCCACTGTGAAATTCTCTCATTTATGAGCTCCACAAATGTAAATGTTTCACACCCTGTGGCTAGGAGGCGGCAGCTGTGGCTTTTTGAGGCAGAAGTTTCTGCTTAAACCAAACACAAACAGGGGACTAGAGGGCTCAAGAGCCAGGTAAAATTGGGCTACAGAGCCTTTTATAGCTTTGGTTCACCCCATTCTAAATCTAGCCTAAGTCACCGAAAGTTGCAGCTGTCAGACCCCATGGGCTATGTCAGACATGGGCTCAGGCTAATTCCTTGTGGACGGATGTTTACATCACAACTGGTCCTCTTGCTAGTAGTCTCAGCAGAAAGGCCAAGAACTGGATGTAGCACTGAAGCTGACCTATCCTACTATGCGAGGTCAGAGCAAGCCACACTGGCAGGGTATGGGTGGCAGAAGACAGCGCTGCTGCTGCTCTTGTTATCCCTACTCTGTGGGCAGGGAGGGACCTCTGGCTTCAGAGCTATCAACATGGGATCTTTCCCGAGCAAAAAGTCAGCTTCACATTTGAAGACCACAGTGGCCCTATTTGTATGTTCTGACCACAAGGAGCACCTGTCACAGCTCCTGCCACGTGAACTAGATGAGAACATCCTTCTATGTCACCAGGCATTCTTGTGTTTTCCTAACTCACACTAAGGAGGTCCATAAAGAAAACTGTTCTTTGCAATACACTGGGCTTGCAAGCTATTACGAGATATCATCCTCCAGACTTCTCTGAAGAGATGGTCTCATTTCAACTTGCAGCGATTTAGAGCTTGGATTAAGAATGACTGAGAAGAGCAGACACTTCATTGCACTGAAGGAACTGTGCAAGTTTTCCACACAGATATGTCAAAGCCCCTCAGAGACTGTAGGGATATTAAAGAAGGTACTAACAGTGATTCCCTCAAGTGACAGTGACCCCCCAGTTCTTCTGTTAAAACTTGTAAGCTCCTGTCTGCAGAAAACATTGATTGTATCTGTCCTGTGAAAGACACTCTATTACTATGTAAAACTTACAAACAAGTTAATTCACTTTGTTCTTGAACTGGACACTATGTTACCACCCCTGCTGTGAGCCTTAAGCCATTAATTGACTCTGCCTAAGATATGGAATGTATGTTGATGAACGCTTGATGTAGGTGAATGGTTAGGGAGGTGCCAGCCTAGAAAGGATCAATCGGCCGAAGAACGTGTCAAGTGGACCACCAGACAACCCGCGGAGAGTAAACTGGGATCCATCTCAAATACCTGGAAGGAAATGTGCCATTTTAGACAGCGTGGAGCCACCAGGAATTAGTAAACAGCTCCAATAGACTAACATAGGAATTAATTCCTATCAGAATGAACTCCAAAAACTGAGGACTGAGTCTCTGGTTCTGCTGCCAGACTCCAGGAGCATCTGACACAGACTCGGCTCCATCCTCATGATCAAGATACCTGGCCAGTAACTTGGCATGAGCAACTTCTAGGCTGGTAACTATAACACCTATACAGAACCTGAATGAATGATTGTGTGAATGAATATATATGTGTGTGTGTGTATAAGGAATAAGTACTAATAGGAATAAGTGGTCAATCAACGTTGTTTATTTTTATCTTTTGCCTTATTATATTTACAATAAATGTGGCATCTTTGCCTTATCCCTCTTAATAAGATCCTGCTGGTTTTTATTATATTTGTATAACAAGACAACTTGCAACTCACCCTCAGAGACACACCACATGAACTCCTTCCACACACAGATCTGTCAATATACCTCAATCCCAAACCGTAGCCGGGTTCTACATTTTGTGTCTTAACTAAGGACAACCTAGATCTCAAGTCTGTTTTCAAAACAAGAAGATATAGATGACCCAGATTTATTCTGTTGCCAACACAAGTGATGTTGTATATTTGCCGTATTTCTGATGCACACAGAGGCCTTGTCTACACTTATAAGTTGCAGCGCTGGTGAGGGGGTTACAGCGCTGCAACTTAGCAGGTGTCTACACTTAAAGGCTCAGCCAGCGCTGCAACTCCCTGTTTGCAGCGC